>NC_066301.1:9802412-10106147 GCF_905404315.1 Leptidea sinapis
ATCCAAGATGGCCGCCGCACAAAATTATGATTTCAGCAATATGGATATCGTACCCGAGGTTCTCGAGGGTGAATAAAACAATTTTGGGATCATTTTTAAATCCGAGATGGCCGCCGCTCAAAAGAATGATAACTAGATTATGGGTATCGTATCAGAGGTTCTCTAGGGGGGGCTAAAAACGATTTTGTGATCATTTTTCAAATCCAAGATGGCCGCCGCACAAAATTATGATTTCAGCAATATGGATATCGTACCCGAGGTTCTCGAGGGTGCAGAAAACAAATTTGGGATAATTTTTAAATCCGAGATGACCGCCACTCAAAAGAATGATAACTAGATTATGGGTATCGTATCCTACGTTCTCGAGGGTGCAGAGATAGACTTTGTGATCAGTTTTCAAATACAAGATGGCCGCCGCTCAAAAGTATGATAACTACATTATGGGTATTGTATCCGAGATTCTCGAGGGTACTGAGAACGATTTCGTGATCATTTTTCTAATCCAAGATGGCCGCCGCACATAATTATGTGTTCACCAATGTAGATATCGTGTCCGAGGTTCTCGAGGGTACAGAAAACAATTTTGGGATCATTTTTAAATCCGAGATGCCGCTCAAAAGTATGATAACGAGATTATGGTTATCGTATCCTAGGTTCTTGAGGATGCGGAGAAAGATAATGTGATCAGTTTTCCAATCCAAGATGGCCGCGGCTCAAAAGTATGATAACTACATTATGGGTATCGCATCCGAGGTTCTCGAGGGTGCTAAGAACGATTTTGTGATAATTTTTCAAATCCAAGAGGGCCGCCGTGCAAAATTATGGTCACAAAACTATGGGTATCGTATCCGAGGTTCTCGAGGGTGCAGAGAACGATTTTGTGATCAGTTTTTAAATCCAAAATGGCCGCCGCTCAAAAGTATGATAACTACATTATGGGTATCGTATTCGAGGTTCTCGAGGGTGCTGAGAACGATTTTGTGATCATTTTTCTAATCCAAGATGGCTGCCACACAAAACTATGTTTTCACCAATGTAGATATCGTGTCCGAGGTTCTCGAGAGTGCAGAAAACAATTTTGGGTCCATTTTGAAATCCAAGATGGCCGCCGCACAATATTATGATTTCAGCAATATGGATATCGTACCCGAGGTTCTCGAGGGTGCAGAGAACGATTTGTCGATCATTTTTCAAATCCAAGATGGCCGCCGCAACAAATTATGATTTCAGCAATATGGATATCGTACCCGAGGTTCTCGGGGGTGCAGAGAACGATTTTGTGATCATTTATCAAATCCAAGATGGCCGCCGCTCAAAAGTATGATAACTACATTATGGGTATCGTATCCGAGGTTCTCGAGAGTGCAGAAAACATATTGGGACCATTTTGAAATCCAAGATGGCCGCCGCACAAAATAATGATTTCAGCAATATGGATATCGTACCCGAAGTTCTCGAGGTTGCAGAGAACGATTTGGTGATCATTTTTCAATTCCAAGATGGCCGCCGCACAAAATTATGATTTCAGCAATATGGATATCGTACCCGAGGTTCTCGAGGGTGTATAAAACAATTTTGGGATCATTTTTAAATCCGAGATGCCGCTCAAAAGTATGATAACGAGATTATGGTTATCGTATCCTAGGTTCTCGAGGGTGCGGAGATAGATAATGTGATCAGTTTTCCAATCCAAGATGGCCGCGGCTCAAAAGTATGATAACTACATTATGGGTATCGCATCCGAGGTTCTCGAGGGTGCTTAGAACGATTTTGTGATCATTTTTCAAATCCAAGAGGGCCGCCGTGCAAGATTATGGTCACAAAACTATGGGTATCGTATCCGAGGTTCTCGAGGGTGCAGAGAACGATTTTGTGATCAGTTTTTAAATCCAAAATGGCCGCCGCTCAAAAGTATGATAACTTCATTATGGGTATCGTATTCGAGGTTCTCGAGGGTGCTGAGAACGATTTTGTGATCATTTTTCTAATCCAAGATGGCCGCCGCACAAAACTATGTTTTCACCAATGTAGATATCGTGTCTGAGGTTCTCGAGAGTGCAGAAAACAATTTTGGGTCCATTTTGAAATCCAAGATGGCCGCCGCACAATATTATGATTTCAGCAATATGGATATCGTACCCGAGGTTCTCGAGGGTGCAGAGAACGATTTGTCGATCATTTTTCAAATCCAAGATGGCCGCCGCAACAAATTATGATTTCAGCAATATGGATATCGTACCCGAGGTTCTCGAGGGTGCAGAGAACGATTTTGTGATCATTTTTCAAATCCAAGATGGCCGCCGCTCAAAAGTATGATAACTACATTATGGGTATCGTATCCGAGGTTCTCGAGAGTGCAGAAAACAATTTTGGGACCATTTTGAAATCCAAGATGGCCGCCGCACAAAATTATGATTTCAGCTATATGGATATCGTACCCGAGGTTCTCGAGGGTGCAAGGATTGATTTTGTGATCATTTTTCAAATCCAAGATGGCCGCCGCTCAAAATTATGATAACTACATTATGGGTATCGTATCCGAGGTTCTCGAGAGTGCAGAAAACAATTTTGGGACCATTTTGAAATCCAAGATGGCCGCCGCACAAAATTATGATTTCAGCAATATGGATATCGTACCCGAGGTTCTCGAGGGTGCTGAGAACGATTTTGTGATCATTTTTCTAATCCAAGATGGCCGCCGCACAAAACTATGTTTTCACCAATGTAGATATCGTGTCCTAGGTTCTCGAGGGTGCAGAAAAACAATTTTGGGATCATTTTTAAATCCGAGATGGCCGCCGCTCAAAAGTATGATAACTAGATTATGGGTATCGTATCCTAGGTTCTCGAGGGTGCAGAGAAAGAAAAGCCCTGTGCTGCCCCGGGGCGTAAAAAGAATAGTGTAGTCCCAGGTCCAAGGGTGTCGTAAGAGGCGACTACGGGCTTTTTGAAAGTGGGAGAGTCACGCTGCTGTGTCATGACGTCAGCACAATCGGGCCAGACTCGTCCGGGTTACTTACCACACTCGCACAGAATACCGGCGTAAAGTAGCGGCCTAGTGCCGCTATGTTTCGCATAGGTTAGTGTCGAGGACCGGAGGCCATTCCCCCCCGTCCTTCCCTCCCCCCCCCCCAACAAAATATGAGAGCATTGGTATTTAAAGAGAAATTACCCCAAGAGGGTACCGGCTCTTGTAGAGCCAGAGAATCCCTCCCCGAGCATTCGCGCTCGGGCTGCCCTTCGTATTCTGGGGAGGGCACATGCCGGGGTATGTGTGTACGTTAGGGAGGATATCTGCTGTCGCCGTCTCGGCAATTTTGAGGGTAGGGGCCTGTCTACTCTCTGGCTCCGCGTAGATTTAGAGGACCGCGTCCGCATCTATGCGTGTGTCTACAGGTCCCATAGTGGTAACGCAGAAACGGATCACCTCATGGGCTGCGTTCAAGCGGCATTTGATGACGTGCTTGCTCAGATCCCCTCCGCTAAAATCGTAGTCTTGGGTGATTTCATCGGGCACAATGCCGAATGGCTTGGATCACGTACCACAGACTACGCAGGGCGATCTGTGCATAATTTTGCATTGGCGTATGGTCTGTCCCAATTGGTTGAGTCGCCGACGCGGCTCCCGGATGTGGATAGCCACATGCCGTCCTAATTAGATCTTCTGCTGACTACACATCCCGATGGTTACCAGGTCTCTGTCGACGCCCCTCTCGGAACGTCCGACCATTGCCTGGTCAGGAGTGTAGTGCCTATCCGACGCCAACGTCGCAGACCACAAGCGACCCGCCGCGTTTGGCACTACAAGTCAGCAGATTGGAATAGGGTGCGTTCCTTTTTTGCATCCTACCCTTGGGGCAGGGTTTGTTTCCCTTCGGATGATCCTAGTGCCTGCGCCGTTGCAGTAGCCGATGTGATACTGCAGGGCATGGATATTTTTATACCAAGCTCTGTAGTACCGATCGGTGGCAGATCACAGCCCTGGTTCGATGCGTCAGTTAAAGCAGCATCTGACTGCAAAAAACAGGCGTATCGAACTTGGGTTGCGGCGCTGGGCTCAAAGGATCCGAACTGCAAAGTTCTGAAGAGGAAATATAACCGTGCCTCCAGATTTTTTAAGCGGCAAATCGCCCGTGCGAAATCGAAGCACGTCGTCAAAATTGGCGAGCAGCTTACCAGTTACCCGACCGGAACACGCAAGTTCTGGTCGTTGTCGAAAGCTGCTCTTGGTAACTTCAACCAGCCGTCCATGCCGCCGTTGCACATGAGGAATGACACCCTGGCCCATACGGCAAAAGAGAAAGCCGATCTCGTGTGCACTCTTTTTGCCTCCAACTCGACTCTTGACGACAACGGAAAAACACCGCCGACCATCCCGCGGTGTCAGAGCTCCATGCCTGAAGTACAGTTCCGACAGAAAACTGTTAGGCGAGCTCTGTTTTCGTTGGACGTCAGGAAGTCGAGCGGGCTGGATGGCATTTCTCCAATCGTGCTTAGAACGTGTGCCCCTGAGTTGACGCCGGTGCTAACGCGTTTATTCCGGCACTCTTATTCAAAAGGCGTAGTCCCTGATTCATGGAAGTCAGCCCTTGTCCATCCGATCCCAAAAAAAGGAGACAGTTCGGATCCGGCAAACTACAGGCCTATTGCGATTACCTCCCTACTCTCCAAAATCATGGAGAGCATAATTAACCGCCAGCTCTTGGTATACCTTGAGGGTCACCAGTTGATCAACGACCGGCAGTACGGCTTTCGCAATGGTCGGTCGACTGGAGATCTTCTGGTATACCTAACACATACATGGGCGGCGGCTATTGAAAGCAAGGGGGAAGGCCTGGCAGTTGGTCTGGATATAGGGAAGGCCTTTGATCGTGTATGGCACAAGGCGCTCCTCGCAAAACTTCCATCATTTGGGCTTCCCGAGAGCTTATGCAAGTGGACCTCCAGCTTCCTCACTGGGCGCAGCATACAGGTCGTTATCGACGGTTATTGCTCGAATCCCAAGCCCGTGAACGCTGGAGTTCCCCAAGGTTGTGTGCTATCTCCCACGCTGTTTCTTCTGCATATCAATGATATGTTGGACACCGCCAACATGCATTGCTATGCAGACGACAGCACTGGTGATGCCGTATACACGGGCCATGCAGGTCTCTCTCGGGAAAACGTCGACCAGTGCCGGGAGAAACTTGTGTCTTCTATCGAGTCCTCTCTCGAGAAGGTCGCGGAATGGGGTTAGTTGAACCTTGTCCAATTTAACCCCCAGAAGACTCAAGTTTGCGCGTTTACCACTAAAAAAACCCCATTTGCCGTATCACCGCTCTTCGAGAACACTTCCCTTAAAGCCTCGCCTAGTATCGGAATATTGGGTCTCGAAATCTCGAGCAATTGCCAATTCCGTGGCCATCTGGAGGGCAAAGCCAAACTGGCTTCAAAGAAACTGGGCGTCATAAATAGAGCACGGCAATACTTCAAGCCGGCCCACATTCTAGCGCTCTACAAAGCGCAGGTCCGGCCTCACATGGAGTATTGCTGTCATCTCTGGTCTGGCGCACCCCAGTATCAGCTCGATCCATTTGACCGCGTGCAACGCAGAGCAGCTCGAATTGTCGGGAACCCAGTACTCTGTGAACGGCTGGATCATTTGGCGTTGCGTAGAGATGTCGCTTCATTGTGTGTTTTATACCGCATCTATCACGGCGAGTGTTCCGAAGAGCTGTTCAACCTGATTCCTGCCGCCGAATTCCACCTTCGCACGACACGCCACAAGTTAGGATTTCATCCCCACAATCTGGATGTGTGGCAGTCCTCCACAGTGCGGTTTTCAAGGAGTTTTCTTCCTCGTACCACGAAGCTGTGGAATGAGCTTCCGTGTGCGGTATTTCCGGGACGATACGACATGGGTACCTTCAAGAAAAGCGCGTACACCTTCCTTAAAGGCCGGCAACGCTCTTGTGATTCCTCTGGTGTTGCAGGAGAGTGTGGGCGGTGGTGATCACTTAACACCAGGTGACCCGTACGCTCGTTTGTCCTCCTATTCCATAAAAAAAAAAAAAAAAAAAGATTATGTAATCAGTTTTCAAATCCAAGATGGCCGTCGCTCAAAAGTATGATAACTAAATTATGGATATCGTATCAGAGGTTCTCGAGGGTGCTGAGAACGATTTTGTGATCATTTTTCAAATCCAAGATGGCCGCCACACAAAATTATGATTTCAGCAATATGGATATCGGACCCGAGGTTCTCGAGTGTGCAGAGAACGATTTGGTGATCATTTTTCAAATCCAAGATGGCCGCCTCACAAAATTATGATTTCAGCAATATGGATATCGTACCCGAGGTTCTCGAGGGTGCAGAGAACGATTTGGTGATCATTTTTCAAATCCAAGATGGCCGCCGCACAAAATTATGATTTCAGCAATATGAATATCGTACCCGAGGTTCTCGAGGGTGAATAAAACAATTTTGGGATCATTTTTAAATCCGAGATGGCCGCCGCTCAAAAGTATGATAACTATATTATGGGTATCGTATCAGAGGTTCTCTAGAGGGGGCTAAGAACGATTTTGTGATCATTTTTCAAATCCAAGATGGCCGCCGCACAAAATTATGATTTCAGCAATATGGATATCGTACCCGAGGTTCTCGAGGGTGAATAAAACAATTTTGGGATCATTTTTAAATCCGAGATGGCCGCCGCTCAAAAGTATGATAACTAGATTATGGGTATCGTATCAGAGGTTCTCTAGGGGGGGCTAAGAACGATTTTGTAATCATTTTTCAAATCCAAGAGGGCCGCCGCACATAATTATGTGTTCACCAATGTAGATATCGTGTCCGAGGTTCTCGAGGGTACAGAAAACAATTTTGGGATCATTTTTAAATCCGAGATGCCGCTCAAAAGTATGATAACGAGATTATGGGTATCGCATCCTAGGTTCTCGAGGGTGCAGAGAAAGATTATGTGATCAGTTTTCAAATCCAAGATGGCCGTCGCTCAAAAGTATGATAACTAAATAATGGATATCGTATCAGAGGTTCTCGAGGGTGCTGAGAACGATTTTGTGATCATTTTTCAAATCCAAGATGGCCGCCACACAAAATTATGATTTCAGCAATATGGATATCGTACCCGAGGTTCTCGAGTGTGCAGAGAACGATTTGGTGATCATTTTTCAAATCCAAGATGGCCGCCGCACAAAATTATGATTTCAGCATTATGAATATCGTACCCGAGGTTCTCGAGGGTGCAGAGAAAGATTTTGTGGTCAGTTATCAAATCCAAGATGGCCGCTTCACAAAATAATGATTTCAGCAATATGGATATCGTACCCGAGGTTCTCGAGGGTGCAGAGAACGATTTTGTGATCATTTTTCAAATCCAAGATGGCCGCCGCACAAAATTATGATTTCAGCAATATGGATATCGTACCCTAGGTTCTCAAGGGTGCAGAGAACGATTTGGTGATCATTTTTCAAATCCAAGATGGCCGCCGCACGAAATTATGATTTCAGCAATATGAATATCGTACCCGAGGTTCTCGAGGGTGCAGAGAACGATTTTGTGATCATTTTTCAAATCCAAGATGGCCGCCGCTCAAAAGTATGATAACTACATTATGGGTATCGTATCCGAGGTTCTCGAGAGTGCGGAAAACAATTTTTGGTCCATTTTGAAATCCAAGATGGCCGCCGCACAATATTATGATTTCAGCAATATGGATATCGTACCCGAGGTTCTCGAGGGTGCAGAGAACGATTTTGTGATGATTTTTCAAATCCAAGATGGCCGCCGCACAAAATTATGATTTCAGCAATATGGATATCGTGGCCTAGATTCTCAAGGGTGCAGAGAACGATTTGGTAATCATTTTTCAAATCCAAGATGGCCGCCGCACAAAATTATGATTTTAGCAATATGGATATCGTGTCCGAGGTTCTCGAGGGTGCAGAGAACAATTCTGTGATCATTTTTGAAATCCAAGAGAACTATCGCAAACAATAATGTTTTCAGCAATATGGATATCGTGTCCGAGGTTCTCGAGGGTGCAGAAAACATTTTTGGGATCATTTTTAAATCCGAGATGGCCGCCGCTCAAAAGTATGATAACTTGATTATGGGAATCGTATCCTAGGATCTTGAGGGTGCAGAGAAAGATTTGGTGATCATTTTTCAAATCCAAGATGGCTGTCGCACAAAATTATGATTTTAGCAATATGGATATCGTACCCGAGGTTCTCGAGGGTGCAGAGAAAGATTTTGTGGTCAGTTTTCAAATCTAAGATGGCCGCAGCTCAAAAGTATGATAACTACATTATGGGTATCGTATCCCAGGTTCTCGAGGAAGCCGAGAACAATTTTGTGATCATTTTTCAAATCCAAGATGGCCGCCGCACAAAATTATGATTTCAGCAATATGGATATCGTACCCGAGGTTCTCGAGGGTGCAGAGAACGATTTGGTGATCATTTTTCAAATACAAGATGGCCGCCGCACAAAATTATGATTTCAGCAATATGGATATCGTACCCGAGGTTCTCGAGGGTGAATAAAACAATTTTGGGATCATTTTTAAATCCGAGATGGCCGCCGCTCAAAAGTATGATAACTAGATTATGGGTATCGTATCAGAGGTTCTCTTTGGGGGGCTAAGAACGATTTTGTAATCATTTTTCAAATCCAAGATGGCCGCCGCACATAATTATGTGTTCACCAATGTAGATATCGTGTCCGAGGTTCTCGAGGGTACAGAAAACAATTTTGGGATCATTTTTAAATCCGAGATGCCGCTCAAAAGTATGATAACGAGATTATGGGTATCGCATCCTAGGTTCTCGAGGGTGCAGAGAAAGATTATGTGATCAGTTTTCAAATCCAAGATGGCCGTCGCTCAAAAGTATGATAACTAAATTATGGATATCGTATCAGAGGTTCTCGAGGGTGCTGAGAACGATTTTGTGATCATTTTTCAAATCCAAGATGGCCGCCACACAAAATTATGATTTCAGCAATATGGATATCGTACCCGAGGTTCTCGAGTGTGCAGAGAACGATTTGGTGATCATTTTTCAAATCCAAGATGGCCGCCGCACAAAATTATGATTTCAGCATTATGAATATCGTACCCGAGGTTCTCGAGGGTGCAGAGAAAGATTTTGTGGTCAGTTATCAAATCCAAGATGGCCGCTTCACAAAATAATGATTTCAGCAATATGGATATCATACCCGAGCTTCTCGAGGGTACAGAGAACGATTTTGTGATCATTTTTCAAATCCAAGATGGCCGCCGCACAAAATTATGATTTCAGCAATATGGATATCGTACCCTAGGTTCTCAAGGGTGCAGAGAACGATTTGGTGATCATTTTTCAAATCCAAGATGGCCGCCGCACAAAATTATGATTTCAGCAATATGAATATCGTACCCGAGGTTCTCGAGGGTGCAGAGAACGATTTTGTGATCATTTTTCAAATCCAAGATGGCCGCCGCTCAAAAGTATGATAACTACATTATGGGTATCGTATCCGAGGTTCTCGAGAGTGCGGAAAACAATTTTGGGACCATTTTGAAATCCAAGATAGCCGCCGCACAAAACTATGTTTTCACCAATGTAGATATCGTGTCCGAGGTTCTCGAGGGTACAGAGAACGATTTTGTGATCATTTTTGAAATTCAAGATGGCCGCCGCACAAAATTATGATTTCAGCTATATGGATATCGTACCGAGGTTCTCGAGGGTGCAGAGAACGATTGGGTGATCATTTTTCAAATCCAAGATGGCCGCCGCACAAAATTATGATTTCAGCAATATGAATATCGTACCCGAGGTTCTCGAGGGTGCTGAGAATGATTGTGTGATCATGTATGTTTTCACCAATGTAGATATCGATCCGAGGCTCTCGAGGGTGCAGAAAACAATTTTAGAATCATTTTTAAATCCGAGATGGCCGCCGCACAAGATTATGATTTCAGCAATATGGATATCGTACCCGAGGTTCTCGAGGATGCAGAGCAAGATTTTGTGGTCAGTTTTCAAATCCAAGATGGCCGCCGCTCAAAAGTATGATAACTACATTATGGGTATCGTATCCCAGGTTCTCGAGGGTCCTGAGAACAATTTTGTGATCATTTTTCAAAACCAAGATGGCCGCCGCACAAAATTATGATTTCAGCAATATGGATATCGTACCCGAGGTTCTCGAGGGTGCTGAGAACGATTTTGTGATCATTTTTCTAATCCAAGATGGCCGCCGCACAAAATTATGATTTCAGCAATATGGATATCGTACCCGAGGTTCTCGAGGGTGCAGAAAACGATTTTGGGATCATTTTTAAATCCGAGATGGCCGCCGCACAAGATTATGATTTCAGCAATATGGATATCGTACCCTAGGTTCTCGAGGGTGCTGAGAACAATTTTGTGATCATTTTTCTAATCCAAGATGGCCGCCGCACATAATTATGTGTTCACCAATGTAGATATCGTGTCCGAGGTTCTCGAGGGTACAGAAAACAATTTTGGGATCATTTTTAAATCCGAGCTGCCGCTCAAAAGTATGATAACGAGATTATGGTTATCGTATCCTAGGTTCTCGAGGGTGCGGAGAAAGATAATGTGATCAGTTTTCCAATCCAAGATGGCCGCGGCTCAAAAGTATGATAACTACATTATGGGTATCGCATCCGAGGTTCTCGAGGGTGCTAAGAACGATTTTGTGATCATTTTTCAAATCCACGAGGGCCGCCGTGCAAGATTATGGTCACAAAACTATGGGTATCGTATCCGAGGTTCTCGAGGGTGCAGAGAACGATTTTGTGATCAGTTTTTAAATCCAAAATGGCCGCCGCTCAAAAGTATGATAACTACATTATGGGTATCGTATCCGAGGTTCTCGAGGGTGCTGAGAACGATTTTGTGATCATTTTTCTAATCCAAGATGGCCGCCGCACAAAACTTTGTTTTCACCAATGTAGATATCGTGTCCTAGGTTCTCGAGAGGGCAGAAAACAATTTTTGGTCCATTTTGAAATCCAAGATGGCCGCCGCACAATATTATGATTTCAGCAATATGGATATCGTACCCGAGGTTCTCGAGGGTGCAGAGAACGATTTTGTGATCATTTTTCAAATCCAAGATGGCCGCCGCAACAAATTATGATTTCAGCAATATGGATATCGTACCCGAGGTTCTCGAGGGTGCTGAGAACGATTTTGTGATCATTTTTCTAATCCAAGATGGCCGCCGCACAAAACTTTGTTTTCACCAATGTAGATATCGTGTCCGAGGTTCTCGAGAGGGCAGAAAACAATTTTTGGTCCATTTTGAAATCCAAGATGGCCGCCGCACAATATTATGATTTCAGCAATATGGATATCGTACCCGAGGTTCTCGAGGGTGCAGAGAACGATTTTGTGATCATTTTTCAAATCCAAGATGGCCGCCGCTCAAAAGTATGATAACTACATTATGGGTATCGTATCCGAGGTTCTCGAGAGTGCAGAAAACAATTTTGGGACTATTTTGAAATCCAAGATGGCCGCCGCACAAAATTATGATTTCAGCTATATGGATATCGTACCGAGGTTCTCGAGGGTGCAGAGAACGATTGGGTGATCATTTTTCAAATCCAAGATGGCCGCCGCACAAAATTATGATTTCAGCAATATGAATATCGTACCCGAGGTTCTCGAGGGTGCAGAGAACGATTTTGTGATCATTTTTCAAATCCAAGATGGCCGCCGCTCAAAAGTATGATAACTACATTATGGGTATCGTATCCGAGGTTCTCGAGAGTGCAGAAAACAATTTTGGGATCATTTTGAAATCCAAGATGGCCGCCGCACAAAACTATGTTTTCACCAATGTAGATATCGTGTCCGAGGATCTCGAGGGTGCAGAAAAACAATTTTGGGATCATTTTTCAAATCCAAGATGGCCGCCGCAAAAAATTATGATTTCAGCAATATGGATATCGTACCCGAGGTTCTCGAAGGTACAGAGATAGATTTTCTGATCAGTTTTCAAATACAAGATGGCCGCCGCTCAAAAGTATGATAACTACGTCATGGGTATCGTACCCGAGGTTCTCGAGACTGCTGAGAACGATTTTGAGATCATTTTTCTAATCCAAGACGGCCGCCGCACAAAATTATGTATTCAGCAATATGGATATCGTGTCCGAGGTTCTCGAGGGTGCAGAAAACATTTTTGCGATCATTTTTAAATCCGAGATGGCCGCCGCTCAAAAGTATGATAACTAGATTATGGGAATCGTATCCTAGGATCTTGAGGGTGCAGAGAAAGATTTGGTGATCATTTTTCAAATCCAAGATGGCTGTCGCACAAAATTATGATTTCAGCAATATGGGTATCGTACCCGAGGTTCTCGAGGGTGCAGAGAAAGATTTTGTGGTCAGTTTTCTAATCCAAGATGGCCGCCGCACAAAATTATGATTTCAGCAATATGGATATCGTACCCGAGGTTCTCGAGGGTGCAGACATCGATTTTGGGATCATTTTTAAATCCGAGATGGCCGCCGCACAAGATTATGATTTCAGCAATATGGATATCGTACCCGAGGTTCTCGAGGGTGCAGATAAAGAATTTGTGGTCAGTTATCAAATACAAGATGGTCGCCCCACAAAATAATGATTTTAGCATTATGGATATCGTACCCGAGATTCTCGAGGGTGCAGAGAACGATTTTGTGATCATTTTTCAAATCCAAGATGGCCGCCGCACAAAATTATGATTTCAGCAATATGGATATTGTACCCGAGGTTCTCGAGGGTGCAGAGAAAGATTTTGTGGACAGTTTTCATATCCAAGATGGCCGCCGCTCAAAAGTATGATAACTACATTATGGGTATCGTATCCCAGGTTCTCGAGGGTGCTGAGAACGATTTTGTGATCATTTTTCTAATCCAAGATGGCCGCCGCACAAAATTATGATTTCAGCAATATGGATATCGTACCCGAGGTTCTCGAGGGTGCAGACAACGATTTTGGGATCATTTTTAAATCCGAGATGGCCGCCGCACAAGATTATGATTTCAGCAATATGGATATCGTACCCGAGGTTCTCGAGGGTGCTGAGAACAATTTTGTGATCATTTTTCAAATCCAAGATGGCCGCCGCACAAAATTATGATTTCAGCAATATGGATATCGTACCCTAGGTTCTCGAGGGTGCAGAGAACGATTTGGTGATCATTTTTCAAATCCAAGATGGCCGCCGCACAAAATTATGATTTCAGCAATATGAATATCGTACCCGAGGTTCTCGAGGGTGCAGAGAACGATTTTGTGATCATTTTTCAAATCCAAGATGGCCGCCGCTCAAAAGTATGATAACTACATTATGGGTATCGTATCCGAAGTTCTCGAGAGTGCAGAAAACAATTTTGGGACCATTTTGATATCCAAGATGGCCGCCGCACAAAACTATGTTTTCACCAATGTAGATATCGTGTCCGAGGATCTCGAGGGTGCAGAAAAACAATTTTGGGATCATTTTTCAAATCCAAGATGGCCGCCGCACAAAATTATGATTTCAGCAATATGGATATCGTACCCGAGGTTCTCGAACGTACAGAGAAAGATTTTCGGATCAGTTTTCAAATACAAGATGGCCGCCGCTCAAAAGTATGATAACTACGTCATGGGTATCGTACCCGAGGTTCTCGAGGGTGCTGAGAACGATTTTGAGATCATTTTTCTAATCCAAGACGGCCGCCGCACAAAATTATGTATTCAGCAATATGGATATCGTGTCCGAGGTTCTCGAGGGTGCAGAAAACATTTTTGCGATCATTTTTAAATCCAAGATGGCCGCCGCTCAAAAGTATGATAACTAGATTATGGGAATCGTATGCTAGGATCTTGAGGGTGCAGAGAAAGATTTGGTGATCATTTTTTAAATCCAAGATGGCTGTCGCACAAAATTATGATATCAGCAATATGGATATCGTACCCGAGGTTCTCGAGGGTGCAGAGAAAGATTTTGTGGTCAGTTTTCAAATCTAAGATGGCCGCCGCTCAAAAGTATGATAACTACATTATGGGTATCGTATCCCAGTTTGTCGAGGAAGCCGAGAACAATTTTGTGATCATTTTTCAAATCCAAGATGGCCGCCGCACAAAATTATGATTTCAGCAATATGGATATCGTACCCGAGGTTCTCGAGGGTGCAGAGAACGATTTGGTGATCATTTTTCAAATACAAGATGGCCGCCGCACAAAATTATGATTTCAGCAATATGGATATCGTACCCGAGGTTCTCGAGGGTGCAGATAAAGATTTTGTGGTCAGTTATCAAATACAAGATGGTCGCCCCACAAAATAATGATTTTAGCATTATGGATATCGTACCCGAGCTTCTCGAGGGTGCAGAGAACGATTTTGTGATCATTTTTGAAATCCAAGATGGCCGCCGCACAAAAATATGATTTCAGCAATATGGATATTGTACCCGAGGTTCTCGAGGGTGCAGAGAAAGATTTTGTGGACAGTTTTCATATCCAAGATGGCCGCCGCTCAAAAGTATGATAACTACATTATGGGTATCGTATCCCAGGTTCTCGAGGGTTCTGAGAACGATTTTGTGATCATTTTTCTAATCCAAGATGGCCGCCGCACAAAATTATGATTTCAGCAATATGGATATCGTACCCGAGGTTCTCGAGGGTGCAGACAACGATTTTGGGATCATTTTTAAATCCGAGATGGCCTCCGCACAAGATTATGATTTCAGCAATATGGATATCGTACCCGAGGTTCTCGAGGGTGCTGAGAACAATTTTGTGATCATTTTTCTAATCCAAGATGGCCGTCGCACATAATTATGTGTTCACCAATGTAGATATCGTGTCCGAGGTTCTCGAGGGTACAGAAAACAATTTTGGGATCATTTTTAAATCCGAGCTGCCGCTCAAAAGTATGATAACGAGATTATGGTTATAGTATCCTAGGTTCTCGAGGGTGCGGAGAAAGATTATGTGATCAGTTTTCCAATCCAAGATGGCTGCGGCTCAAAAGTATGATAACTACATTATGGGTATCGCATCCGAGGTTCTCGAGGGTGCTAAGAACGATTTTGTGATCATTTTTCAAATCCAAGAGGGCCGCCGTGCGAGATTATGGTCACAAAACTATGGGTATCGTATCCGAGGTTCTCGAGGGTGCAGAGAACGATTTTGTGATCAGTTTTTAAATCCAAAATGGCCGCTGCTCAAAAGTATGATAACTACATTATGGGTAGCGTATCCGAGGTTCTCGAGGGTGCTGAGAACGATTTTGTGATCATTTTTCTAATCCAAGATGGCCGCCGCACAAAACTATGTTTTCACCAATGTAGATATCGTGTCCGAGGTTCTCGAGAGTGCAGAAAACAATTTTGGGTCCATTTTGAAATCCAAGATGGCCGCCGCACAATATTATGATTTCAGCAATATAGATATCGTACCCGAGGTTCTCGAGGGTGCAGAGAACGATTTGGTGATCATTTTTCAAATCCAAGATGGCCGCCGCAACAAATTATGATTTCAGCAATATGGATATCGTACCCGAGGTTCTCGAGGGTGCAGAGAACGATTTTGTGATCATTTTTCAAATCCAAGATGGCCGCCGCTCAAAACTATGTTTTCACCAATGTAGATATCGTGTCCGAGGATCTCGAGGGTGCAGAAAAACAATTTTGGGATCATTTTTCAAATCCAAGATGGCCGCCGCAAAAAATTATGATTTCAGCAATATGGATATCGTACCCGAGGTTCTCGAAGGTACACAGAACGATTTTGTGATCATTTTTCAAATCCAAGATGGCCGCCGCTCAAAAGTATGATAACTAGATTATGGGAATCGTATGCTAGGATCTTGAGGGTGCAGAGAAAGATTTGGTGATCATTTTTTAAATCCAAGATGGCTGTCGCACAAAATTATGATTTCAGCAATATGGATATCGTACCCGAGGTTCTCGAGGGTGCAGAGAAAGATTTTGTGGTCAGTTTTCAAATCTAAGATGGCCGCCGCTCAAAAGTATGATAACTACATTATGGGTATCGTATCCCAGGTTGTCGAGGAAGCCGAGAACAATTTTGTGATCATTTTTCAAATCCAAGATGGCCGCCGCACAAAATTATGATTTCAGCAATATGGATATCGTACCCGAGGTTCTCGAGGGTGCAGAGAACGATTTGGTGATCATTTTTCAAATACAAGATGGCCGCCGCACAAAATTATGATTTCAGCAATATGGATATCGTACCCGAGGTTCTCGAGGGTGCAGATAAAGATTTTGTGGTCAGTTATCAAATACAAGATGGTCGCTCCACAAAATAATGATTTTAGCATTACGGATATCGTACCCCAGCTTCACGAGGGTGCAGAGAACGATTTTGTGATCATTTTTCAAATCCAAGATGGCCGCCGCACAAAATTATGATTTCAGCAATATGGATATTGTACCCGAGGTTCTCGAGGGTGCAGAGAAAGATTTTGTGGACAGTTTTCATATCCAAGATGGCCGCCGCTCAAAAGTATGATAACTACATTATGGGTATCGTATCCCAGGTTCTCGAGGGTGCTGAGAACGATTTTGTGATCATTTTTCTAATCCAAGATGGCCGCCGCACAAAATTATGATTTCAGCAATATGGATATCGTACCCGAGGTTCTCGAGGGTGCAGACAACGATTTTGGGATCATTTTTAAATCCGAGATGGCCTCCGCACAAGATTATGATTTCAGCAATATGGATATCGTACCCGAGGTTCTCGAGGGTACAGAAAACAATTTTGGGATCATTTTTAAATCCGCCTGCCGCTCAAAAGTATGATAACGAGATTATGGTTATCGTATCCTAGGTTCTCGAGGTTGCGGAGAAAGATTATGTGATCAGTTTTCCAATCCAAGATGGCCGCGGCGCAAAAGTATGATAACTACATTATGGGTATCGCATCCGAGGTTCTCGAGGGTGCTAAGAACGATTTTGTGATCATTTTTCAAATCCAAGAGGGCCGCCGTGCGAGATTATGGTCACAAAACTATGGGTATCGTATCCGAGGTTCTCGAGGGTGCAGAGAACGATTTTGTGATCAGTTTTTAAATCCAAAATGGCCGCCGCTCAAAAGTATGATAACTACATTATGGGTAGCGTATCCGAGGTTCTCGAGGGTGCTGAGAACGATTTTGTGATCATTTTTCTAATCCAAGATGGCCGCCGCACAAAACTATGTTTTCACCAATGTAGATATCGTGTCCGAGGTTCTCGAGAGTGCAGAAAACAATTTTGGGTCCATTTTGAAATCCAAGATGGCCGCCGCACAATATTATGATTTCAGCAATATAGATATCGTACCCGAGGTTCTCGAGGGTGCAGAGAACGATTTGGTGATCATTTTTCAAATCCAAGATGGCCGCCGCAACAAATTATGATTTCAGCAATATGGATATCGTACCCGAGGTTCTCGAGGGTGCAGAGAACGATTTTGTGATCATTTTTCAAATCCAAGATGGCCGCCGCTCAAAACTATGTTTTCACCAATGTAGATATCGTGTCCGAGGATCTCGAGGGTGCAGAAAAACAATTTTGGGATCATTTTTCAAATCCAAGATGGCCGCCGCAAAAAATTATGATTTCAGCAATATGGATATCGTACCCGAGGTTCTCGAAGGTACAGAGAACGATTTTGTGATCATTTTTCAAATCCAAGATGGCCGCCGCTCAAAAGTATGATAACTACATTATGGGTATCGTATCCGAGGTTCTCGAGAGTGCAGAAAACAATTTTGGGACCATTTTGAAATCCAAGATGGCCGCCGCACAAAACTATGTTTTCACCAATGTAGATATCGTGTCCGAGGATCTCGAGGGTGCAGAAAAACAATTTTGGGATCATTTTTCAAATCCAAGATGGCCGCCGCAAAAAATTATGATTTCAGCAATATGGATATCGTACCCGAGGTTCTCGAAGGTACAGAGAAAGATTTTCTGATCAGTTTTCAAATACAAGATGGCCGCCGCTCAAAAGTATGATAACTACGTCATGGGTATCGTACCCGAGGTTCTTGAGAGTGCTGAGAACGATTTTGAGATCATTTTTCTAATCCAAGACGGCCGCCGCACAAAATTATGTATTCAGCAATATGGATATCGTGTCCGAGGTTCTCGAGGGTGCAGAAAACATTTTTGCGATCATTTTTAAATCCGAGATGGCCGCCGCTCAAAAGTATGATAACTAGATTATGGGAATCGTATCCTAGGATCTTGAGGGTGCAGAGAAAGATTTGGTGATCATTTTTCAAATCCAAGATGGCTGTCACACAAAATTATGATTTCAGCAATATGGGTATCGTACCCGAGGTTCTCGAGGGTGCAGAGAAAGATTTTGTGGTCAGTTTTCTAATCCAAGATGGCCGCCGCACAAAATTATGATTTCAGCAATATGGATATCGTACCCGAGGTTCTCGAGGGTGCAGACAACGATTTTGGGATCATTTTTAAATCCGAGATGGCCGCCGCACAAGATTATGATTTCAGCAATATGGATATCGTACCCGAGGTTCTCGAGGGTGCAGATAAAGATTTTGTGGTCAGTTATCAAATCCAAGATGGTCTCCCCACAAAATAATGATTTTAGCAATATGGATGTCGTACCCGAGCTTCTCGAGGGTGCAGAGAACGATTTTGTGATCATTTTTCAAATCCAAGATGGCCGCCGCACAAAATTATGATTTCAGCAATATGGATATTGTACCCGAGGTTCTCGAGGGTGCAGAGAAAGATTTTGTGGACAGTTTTCATATCCAAGATGGCCGCCGCTCAAAAGTATGATAACTACATTATGGGTATCGTATCCCAGGTTCTCGAGGGTGCTGAGAACGATTTTGTGATCATTTTTCTAATCCAAGATGGCCGCCGCACAAAATTATGATTTCAGCAATATGGATATCGTACCTGAGGTTCTCGAAGGTACAGAGAAAGATTTTCTGATCAGTTTTCAAATACAAGATGGCCGCCGCTCAAAAGTATGATAACTACGTCATGGGTATCGTACCCGAGGTTCTCGAGAGTGCTGAGAACGATTTTGAGATCATTTTTCTAATCCAAGACGGCCGCCGCACAAAATTATGTATTCAGCAATATGGATATCGTGTCCGAGGTTCTCGAGGGTGCAGAAAACATTTTTGCGATCATTTTTAAATCCGAGATGGCCGCCGCTCAAAAGTATGATAACTAGATTATGGGAATCGTATCCTAGGATCTTGAGGGTGCAGAGAAAGATTTGGTGATCATTTTTCAAATCCAAGATGGCTGTCGCACAAAATTATGATTTCAGCAATATGGGTATCGTACCCGAGGTTCTCGAGGGTGCAGAGAAACAATTTTGGGATCATTTTTCAAATCCAAGATGGCCGCCGCAAAAAATTATGATTTCCGCAATATGGATATCGTACCCGAGGTTCTCGAAGGTACAGAGAAAGATTTTCGGATCAGTTTTCAAATAAAAGATGGCCGCCGCTCAAAAGTATGATAACTACGTCATGGGTATCGTACCCGAGGTTCTCGAGGGTGCTGAGAACGATTTTGAGATCATTTTTTTAATCCAAGACGGCCGCCGCACAAAATTATGTATTCAGCAAAATGGATATCGTGTCCGAGGTTCTCGAGGGTGCAGAAAACATTTTTGCGATCATTTTTAAATCCAAGATGGCCGCCGCTCAAAAGTATGATAACTAGATTATGGGAATCGTATCCTAGGATCTTGAGGGTGCAGAGAAAGATTTGGTGATCATTTTTTAAATCCAAGATGGCTGTCGCACAAAATTATGATTTCAGCAATATGGATATCGTACCCGAGGTTCTCGAGGGTGCAGAGAAAGATTTTGTGGTCAGTTTTCAAATCTAAGATGGCCGCCGCTCAAAAGTATGATAACTACATTATGGGTATCGTATCCCAGGTTGTCGAGGAAGCCGAGAACAATTTTGTGATCATTTTTCAAATCCAAGATGGCCGCCGCACAAAATTATGATTTCAGCAATATGGATATCGTACCCGAGGTTCTCGAGGGTGCAGAGAACGATTTGGTGATCATTTTTCAAATACAAGATGGCCGCCGCACAAAATTATGATTTCAGCAATATGGATATCGTACCCGAGGTTCTCGAGGGTGCAGATAAAGATTTTGTGGTAAGTTATCAAATACAAGATGGTCGCCCCACAAAATAATGATTTTAGCATTATGGATATCGTAACCGAGCTTCTCGAGGGTGCAGAGAACGATTTTGTGATCATTTTTCAAATCCAAGATGGCCGCCGCACAAAATTATGATTTCAGCAATATGGATATTGTACCCGAGGTTCTCGAGGGTGCAGAGAAAGATTTTGTGGACAGTTTTCATATCCAAGATGGCCGCCGCTCAAAAGTATGATAACTACATTATGGGTATCGTATCACAGGTTCTCGAGGGTGCTGAGAACGATTTTGTGATCATTTTTCTAATCCAAGATGGCCGCCGCACAAAATTATGATTTCAGCAATATGGATATCGTACCCGAGGTTCTCGAGGGTGCAGACAACGATTTTGGGATCATTTTTAAATCCGAGATGGCCGCCGCACAAGATTATGATTTCAGCAATATGGATATCGTACCCGAGGTTCTCGAGGGTGCTGAGAACAATTTTGTGATCATTTTTCAAATCCAAGATGGCCGCCGCACAAAATTATGATTTCAGCAATATGGATATCGTACCCTAGGTTCTCGAGGGTGCAGTGAACGATTTGGTGATCATTTTTCAAATCCAAGATGGCCGCCGCACAAAATTATGATTTCAGCAATATGAATATCGTACCCGAGGTTCTCGAGGGTGCAGAGAACGATTTTGTGATCATTTTTCAAATCCAAGATGGCCGCCGCTCAAAAGTATGATAACTACATTATGGGTATCGTATCCGAAGTTCTCGAGAGTGCAGAAAACAATTTTGGGACCATTTTGAAATCCAAGATGGCCGCCGCACAAAACTATGTTTTCACCAATGTAGATATCGTGTCCGAGGATCTCGAGGGTGCAGAAAAACAATTTTGGGATCATTTTTCAAATCCAAGATGGCCGCCGCAAAAAATTATGATTTCAGCAATATGGATATCGTACCCGAGGTTCTCGAACGTACAGAGAAAGATTTTCGGATCAGTTTTCAAATACAAGATGGCCGCCGCTCAAAAGTATGATAACTACGTCATGGGTATCGTACCCGAGGTTCTCGAGGGTGCTGAGAACGATTTTGAGATCATTTTTCTAATCCAAGACGGCCGCCACACAAAATTATCTATTCAGCAATATGGATATCGTGTCCGAGGTTCTCGAGGGTGCAGAAAACATTTTTGCGATCATTTTTAAATCCAAGATGGCCGCCGCTCAAAAGTATGATAACTAGATTATGGGAATCGTATGCTAGGATCTTGAGGGTCAGAGAAAGATTTGGTGATCATTTTTTAAATCCAAGATGGCTGTCGCACAAAATTATGATTTCAGCAATATGGATATCGTACCCGAGGTTCTCGAGGGTGCAGAGAAAGATTTTCTGGACAGTTTTCATATCCAAGATGGCCGCCGCTCAAAAGTATGATAACTACATTATGGGTATCGTATCCCAGGTTCTCGAGGGTGCTGAGAACGATTTTGTGATCATTTTTCTAATCCAAGATGGCCGCCGCACAAAATTATGATTTCAGCAATATGGATATCGTACCCGAGGTTCTCGAGGGTGCAGACAACGATTTTGGGATCATTTTTAAATCCGAGATGGCCTCCGCACAAGATTATGATTTCAGCAATATGGATATCGTACCCGAGGTTCTCGAGGGTGCTGAGAACAATTTTGTGATCATTTTTCTAATCCAAGATGGCCGTCGCACATAATTATGTGTTCACCAATGTAGATATCGTGTCCGAGGTTCTCGAGGGTACAGAAAACAATTTTGGGATCATTTTTAAATCCGAGCTGCCGCTCAAAAGTATGATAACGAGATTATGGTTATCGTATCCTAGGTTCTCGAGGGTGCGGAGAAAGATTATGTGATCAGTTTTCCAATCCAAGATGGCCGCGGCTCAAAAGTATGATAACTACATTATGGGTATCGCATCCGAGGTTCTCGAGGGTGCTAAGAACGATTTTGTGATCATTTTTCAAATCCTAGAGGGCCGCCGTGCGAGATTATGGTCACAAAACTATGGGTATCGTATCCGAGGTTCTCGAGGGTGCAGAGAACGATTTTGTGATCAGTTTTTAAATCCAAAATGGCCGCCGCTCAAAAGTATGATAACTACATTATGGGTAGCGTATCCGAGGTTCTCGAGGGTGCTGAGAACGATTTTGTGATCATTTTTCTAATCCAAGATGGCCGCCGCACAAAACTATGTTTTCACCAATGTAGATATCGTGTCCGAGGTTCTCGAGAGTGCAGAAAACAATTTTGGGTCCATTTTGAAATCCAAGATGGCCGCCGCACAATATTATGATTTCAGCAATATAGATATCGTACCCGAGGTTCTCGAGGGTGCAGAGAACGATTTGGTGATCATTTTTCAAATCCAAGATGGCCGCCGCAACAAATTATGATTTCAGCAATATGGATATCGTACCCAAGGTTCTCGAGGGTGCAGAGAACGATTTTGTGATCATTTTTCAAATCCAAGATGGCCGCCGCTCAAAAGTATGATAACTACATTATGGGTATCGTATCCGAGGTTCTCGAGAGTGTAGAAAACAATTTTGGGACCATTTTGAAATCCAAGATGGCCGCCGCACAAAATTATGATTTCAGCTATATGGATATCGTACCGAGGTTCTCGAGGGTGCAGAGAACGATTGGGTGATCATTTTTCAAATCCAAGATGGCCGCCGCAAAAAATTAATGATTTCAGCAATATGGATATCGTACCCGAGCTTCTCGAGGGTACAGAGAACGATTTTGTGATCATTTTTCAAATCCAAGATGGCCGCCGCACAAAATTATGATTTCAGCAATATGGATATCGTACCCTAGGTTCTCGAGGGTGCAGAGAACGATTTGGTGATCATTTTTCAAATCCAAGATGGCCGCCGCACAAAATTATGATTTCAGCAATATGGATATCGTACCCGAGGTTCTCGAGGGTGCAGAGAACGATTTTGTGATCATTTTTCAAATCCAAGATGGCCGCCGTTCAAAAGTATGATAACTTAATATGGGTATCGTATCCGAGGTTCTCGAGAGTGCAGAAAACAATTTTGGGACCATTTTGAAATCCAAGATGGCCGCCGCACAAAATTATGATTTCAGCAATATGGATATCGTACCCTAGGTTCTCGAGGGTGCAGAGAACGATTTGGTGATCATTTTTCAAATCCAAGATGGCTCTTCGCACAAAATTATGATTTCAGCAATATGGGTATCGTACCCGAGGTTCTCGAGGGTGCAGAGAAAGATTTTGTGGTCAGTTTTCTAATCCAAGATGGCCGCCGCACAAAATTATGATTTCAGCAATATGGATATCGTACCCGAGGTTCTCGAGGGTGCAGACAACGATTTTGGGATCATTTTTAAATCCGAGATGGCCGCCGCACAAGATTATGATTTCAGCAATATGGATATCGTACCCGAGGTTCTCGAGGGTGCAGATAAAGATTTTGTGGTCAGTTATCAAATCCAAGTTGGTCGCCCCACAAAATAATGATTTTAGCAATATGGATATCGTACCCGAGCTTCTCGAGGGTGCAGAGAACGATTTTGTGATCATTTTTCAAATCCAAGATGGCCGCCGCACAAAATTATGATTTCAGCAATATGGATATTGTACCCGAGGTTCTCGAGGGTGCAGAGAAAGATTTTGTGGACAGTTTTCATATCCAAGATGGCCGCCGCTCAAAAGTATGATAACTACATTATGGGTATCGTATCCCAGGTTCTCGAGGGTGCTGAGAACGATTTTGTGATCATTTTTCTAATCCAAGATGGCCGCCGCACAAAATTATGATTTCAGCAATATGGATATCGTACCCGAGGTTCTCGAGGGTGCAGACAACGATTTTGGGATCATTTTTAAATCCGAGATGGCCGCCGCACAAGATTATGATTTCAGCAATATGGATATCGTACCCGAGGTTCTCGAGGGTGCTGAGAACAATTTTGTGATCATTTTTCAAATCCAAGATGGCCGCCGCACAAAATTATGATTTCAGCAATATGGATATCGTACCCTAGGTTCTCGAGGGTGCAGAGAACGATTCGGTGATCATTTTTCAAATCCAAGATGGCCGCCGCACAAAATTATGATTTCAGCAATATGAATATCGTACCCGAGGTTCTCGAGGGTGCAGAGAACGATTTTGTGATCATTTTTCAAATCCAAGATGGCGCCGCTCAAAAGTATGATAACTACATTATGGGTATCGTATCCGAAGTTCTCGAGAGTGCAGAAAACAATTTTGGGACCATTTTGAAATCCAAGATGGCCGCCGCACAAAACTATGTTGTCACCAATGTAGATATCGTGTCCGAGGATCTCGAGGGTGCAGAAAAACAATTTTGGGATCATTTTTCAAATCCAAGATGGCCGCCGCAAAAAATTATGATTTCAGCAATATGGATATCGTACCCGAGGTTCTCGAAGGTACAGAGAAAGATTTTCGGATCAGTTTTCATATACAAGATGGCCGCCGCTCAAAAGTATGATAACTACGTCATGGGTATCGTACCCGAGGTTCTCGAGGGTGCTGAGAACGATTTTGAGATCATTTTTCTAATCCAAGAAGGCCGCCGCACAAAATTATGTATTCAGCAATATGGATATCGTGTCCGAGGTTCTCGAGGGTGCAGAAAACATTTTTGCGATCATTTTTAAATCCAAGATGGCCGCCGCTCAAAAGTATGATAACTAGATTATGGGAATCGTATCCTAGGATCTTGAGGGTGCAGAGAAAGATTTGGTGATCATTTTTCAAATCCAAGATGGCTGTCGCACAAAATTATGATTTCAGCAATATGGATATCGTACCCGAGGTTCTCGAGGGTGCAGAGAAAGATTTTGTGATCAGTTTTCAAATACAAGATGGCCGCCGCTCAAAAGTATGATAACTACATTATGGGTATCGTATCCCAGGTTGTCGAGGAAGCCGAGAACAATTTTGTGATCATTTTTCAAATCCAAGATGGCCGCCGCACAAAATTATGATTTCAGCAATATGGATATCGTACCCGAGGTTCTCGAGGGTGCAGAGAACGATTTGGTGATCATTTTTTAAATACAAGATGGCCGCCGCACAAAATAATGATTTTAGCAATATGGATATCGTACCCGAGCTTCTCGAGGGTGCAGAGAACGATTTTGTGATCATTTTTCAAATCCAAGATGGCCGCCGCACAAAATTATGATTTCAGCAATATGGATATTGTACCCGAGGTTCTCGAGGGTGCAGAGAAAGATTTTGTGGACAGTTTTCATATCCAAGATGGCCGCCGCTCAAAAGTATGATAACTACATTATGGGTATCGTATCCCAGGTTCTCGAGGGTGCTGAGAACGATTTTGTGATCATTTTTCTAATCCAAGATGGCCGCCGCACAAAATTATGATTTCAGCAATATGGATATCGTACCCGAGGTTCTCGAGGGTGCAGACAACGATTTTGGGATCATTTTTAAATCCGAGATGGCCTCCGCACAAGATTATGATTTCAGGAATATGGATATCGTACCCGAGGTTCTCGAGGGTGCTGAGAACAATTTTGTGATCATTTTTCTAATCCAAGATGGCCGTCGCACATAATTATGTGTTCAACAATGTAGATATCGTGTCCCAGGTTCTCGAGGGTACAGAAAACAATTTTGGGATCATTTTTAAATCCGAGCTGCCGCTCAAAAGTATGATAACGAGATTATGGTTATCGTATCCTAGGTTCTCGAGGGTGCGGAGAAAGATTATGTGATCAGTTTTCCAATCCAAGATGGCCGCGGCTCAAAAGTATGATAACTACATTATGGGTATCGCATCCGAGGTTCTCGAGGGTGCTAAGAACGATTTTGTGATCATTTTTCAAATCCAAGAGGGCCGCCGTGCAAGATTATGGTCACAAAACTATGGGTATCGTATCCGAGGTTCTCGAGGGTGCAGAGAACGATTTTGTGATCAGTTTTTAAATCCAAAATGGCCGCCGCTCAAAAGTATGATAACTAGATTATGGGAATCGTATCCTAGGATCTTGAGGGTGCAGAGAAAGATTTGGTGATCATTTTTCAAATCCAAGATGGCCGCCGCACAAAATTATGATTTCAGCAATATGGATATCGTACCCGAGGTTCTCGAGGGGGCAGAGAACGATTTTGTGATCATTTTTCAAATCCAAGATGGCCGCCGTTCAAAAGTATGATAACTACATTATGGGTATCGTATCCGAGGTTCTCGAGAGTGCAGAAAACAATTTTGGGACCATTTTGTAAAAGTATGATAACTACATTATGGGTATCGTATCCCAGGTTGTCGAGGAAGCCGAGAACAATTTTGTGATCATTTTTCAAATCCAAGATGGCCGCCGCACAAAATTATGATTTCAGCAATATGGATATCGTACCCGAGGTTCTCGAGGGTGCAGAAAACAATTTTGGGATAATTTTTAAATCCGAGATGGCCGCCGCTCAAATGTATGATAACTAGATTATGGGTATCGTATCCTAGGTTCTCGAGGGTGCAGAGAAAGATTTTGTGATCAGTTTTCAAATCCAAGATGGCCGCCGCACAAAATGATGATTTCAGCAATATGGATATCGTACCCGAGGTTCTCGAGGGTGCAGAGAACGATTTTGTGATCATTTTTCAAATCCAAGATGGCCGCCGTTCAAAAGTATGATAACTACATTATGGGTATCGTATCCGAGGTTCTCGAGAGTGCAGAAAACAATTTTGGGACCATTTTGTAAAAGTATGATAACTACATTATGGGTATCGTATCCCAGGTTGTCGAGGAAGCCGAGAACAATTTTGTGATCATTTTTCAAATCCAAGATGGCCGCCGCACAAAATTATGATTTCAGCAATATGGATATCGTACCCGAGGTTCTCGAGGGTGCAGAAAACAATTTTGGGATCATTTTTAAATCCGAGATGGCCGCCGCTCAAATGTATGATAACTAGATTATGGGTATCGTATCCTAGGTTCTCGAGGGTGCAGAGAAAGATTTGGTGATCATTTTTCAAATCCAAGATGGCCGCCGCACAAAATTATGATTTCAGCAATATGGATATCGTACCCGAGGTTCTCGAGGGTGCAGAGAACTATTTTGTGATCATTTTTCAAATCCAAGATGGCCGCCGTTCAAAAGTATGATAACTACATTATGGGTATCGTATCCGAGGTTCTCGAGAGTGCAGAAAACAATTTTGGGACCATTTTGAAATCCAAGATGGCCGCCGCACAAAATTATGATTTCAGCAATATGGATATCGTACCCTAGGTTCTCGAGGGTGCAGAGAACGATTTGGTGATCATTTTTCAAATCCAAGATGGCTGTCGCACAAAATTATGATTTCAGCAATATGGGTATCGTACCCGAGGTTCTCAAGGGTGCAGAGAAAGATTTTGTGGTCAGTTTTCTAATCCAAGATGGCCGCCGCACAAAATTATGATTTCAGCAATATGGATATCGTACCCGAGGTTCTCGAGGGTGCAGACAACGATTTTGGGATCATTTTTAAATCCGAGATGGCCGCCGCACAAGATTATGATTTCAGCAATATGGATATCGTACCCGAGGTTCTCGAGGGTGCAGAGAAAGATTTTGTGGTCAGTTATCAAATCCAAGATGGTCGCCCCACAAAATAATGATTTTAGCAATATGGATATCGTACCCGAGCTTCTCGAGGGTGCAGAGAACGATTTTGTGATCATTTTTCAAATCCAAGATGGCCGCCGCACAAAATTATGATTTCAGCAATATGGATATTGTACCCGAGGTTCTCGAGGGTGCAGAGAAAGATTTTGTGGACAGTTTTCATATCCAAGATGGCCGCCGCTCAAAAGTATGATAACTACATTATGGGTATCGTATCCGAGGTTCTCGAGAGTGCAGAAAACAATTTTGGGACCATTTTGTAAAAGTATGATAACTACATTATGGGTATCGTATCCCAGGTTGTCGAGGAAGCCGAGAACAATTTTGTGATCATTTTTCAAATCCAAGATGGCCGCCGCACAAAATTATGATTTCAGCAATATGGATATCGTACCCGAGGTTCTCGAGGGTGCAGAAAACAATTTTGGGATAATTTTTAAATCCGAGATGGCCGCCGCTCAAATGTATGATAACTAGATTATGGGTATCGTATCCTAGGTTCTCGAGGGTGCAGAGAAAGATTTGGTGATCATTTTTCAAATCCAAGATGGCCGCCGCACAAAATTATGATTTCAGCAATATGGATATCGTACCCGAGGTTCTCGAGGGTGCAGAGAACTATTTTGTGATCATTTTTCAAATCCAAGATGGCCGCCGTTCAAAAGTATGATAACTACATTATGGGTATCGTATCCGAGGTTCTCGAGAGTGCAGAAAACAATTTTGGGACCATTTTGAAATCCAAGATGGCCGCCGCACAAAATTATGATTTCAGCAATATGGATATCGTACCCTAGGTTCTCGAGGGTGCAGAGAACGATTTGGTGATCATTTTTCAAATCCAAGATGGCTGTCGCACAAAATTATGATTTCAGCAATATGGGTATCGTACCCGAGGTTCTCGAGGGTGCAGAGAAAGATTTTGTGGTCAGTTTTCTAATCCAAGATGGCCGCCGCACAAAATTATGATTTCAGCAATATGGATATCGTACCCGAGGTTCTCGAGGGTGCAGACAACGATTTTGGGATCATTTTTAAATCCGAGATGGCCGCCGCACAAGATTATGATTTCAGCAATATGGATATCGTACCCGAGGTTCTCGAGGGTGCAGAGAAAGATTTTGTGGTCAGTTATCAAATCCAAGATGGTCGCCCCACAAAATAATGATTTTAGCAATATGGATATCGTACCCGAGCTTCTCGAGGGTGCAGAGAACGATTTTGTGATCATTTTTCAAATCCAAGATGGCCGCCGCACAAAATTATGATTTCAGCAATATGGATATTGTACCCGAGGTTCTCGAGGGTGCAGAGAAAGATTTTGTGGACAGTTTTCATATCCAAGATGGCCGCCGCTCAAAAGTATGATAACTACATTATGGGTATCGTATCCCAGGTTCTCGAGGGTGCTGAGAACGATTTTGTGATCATTTTTCTAATCCAAGATGGCCGCCGCACAAAATTATGATTTCAGCAATATGGATATCATACCCGAGGTTCTCGAGGGTGCAGACAACGATTTTGGGATCATTTTTAAATCCGAGATGGCCGCCGCACAAGATTATGATTTCAGCAATATGGATATCGTACCCGAGGTTCTCGAGGGTGCTGAGAACAATTTTGAGATCATTTTTCTAATCCAAGATGGCCGCCGCACAAAATTATGATTTCAGCAATATGGATATCGTACCCTAGGTTCTCGAGGGTGCAGAGAACGATTTGGTGATCATTTTTCAAATCCAAGATGGCCGCCGCACAAAATTATGATTTCAGCAATATGAATATCGTACCCGAGGTTCTCGAGGGTGCAGAGAACGATTTTGTGATCATTTTTCAAATCCAAGATGGCGCCGCTCAAAAGTATGATAACTACATTATGGGTATCGTATCCGAAGTTCTCGAGAGTGCAGAAAACAATTTTGGGACCATTTTGAAATCCAAGATGGCCGCCGCACAAAACTATGTTTTCACCAATGTAGATATCGTGTCCGAGGATCTCGAGGGTGCAGAAAAACAATTTTGGGATCATTTTTCAAATCCAAGATGGCCGCCGCAAAAAATTATGATTTCAGCAATATGGATATCGTACCCGAGGTTCTCGAAGGTACAGAGAAAGATTTTCGGATCAGTTTTCAAATACAAGATGGCCGCCGCTCAAAAGTATGATAACTACGTCATGGGTATCGTACCCGAGGTTCTCGAGAGTGCTGAGAACGATTTTGAGATAATTTTTCTAATCCAAGACGGCCGCCGCACAAAATTATGTATTCAGCAATATGGATATCGTGTCCGAGGTTCTCGAGGGTGCAGAAAACATTTTTGCGATCATTTTTAAATCCAAGATGGCCGCCGCACAAAAGTATGATAACTAGATTATGGGAATCGTATCCTAGGATCTTGAGGGTGCAGAGAAAGATTTGGTGATCATTTTTCAAATCCAAGATGGCTGTCGCACAAAATTATGATTTCAGCAATATGGATATCGTACCCGAGGTTCTCGAGGGTGCAGAGAAAGATTTTGTGGTCAGTTTTCAAATCTAAGATGGCCGCCGCTCAAAAGTATGATAACTACATTATGGGTATCGTATCCCAGGTTGTCGAGGAAGCCGAGAACAATTTTGTGATCATTTTTCAAATCCAAGATGGCCGCCGCACAAAATTATGATTTCAGCAATATGGATATCGTACCCGAGGTTCTCGAGGGTGCAGAGAAAGATTTTGTGGTCAGTTTTCAAATCTAAGATGGCCGCCGCTCAAAAGTATGATAACTACATTATGGGTATCGTATCCCAGGTTGTCGAGGAAGCCGAGAACAATTTTGTGATCATTTTTCAAATCCAAGATGGCCGCCGCACAAAATTATGATTTCAGCAATATGGATATCGTACCCTAGGTTCTCGAGGGTGCAGATAAAGATTTTGTGGTCAGTTATCAAATACAAGATGGTCGCCCCACAAAATAATGATTTTAGCATTATGGATATCGTACCCGAGCTTCTCGAGGGTGCAGAGAAAGATTTTGTGGACAGTTTTCATATCCAAGATGGCCGCCGCTCAAAAGTATGATAACTACATTATGGGTATCGTATCCCAGGTTCTCGAGGGTGCTGAGAACGATTTTGTGATCATTTTTCTAATCCAAGATGGCCGCCGCACAAAATTATGATTTCAGCAATACGGATATCGTACCCGAGGTTCTCGAGGGTGCAGACAACGATTTTGGGATCATTTTTAAATCCGAGATGGCCTCCGCACAAGATTATGATTTCAGCAATATGGATATCGTACCCGAGGTTCTCGAGGGTGCTGAGAACAATTTTGTGATCATTTTTCTAATCCAAGATGGCCGTCGCACATAATTATGTGTTCACCAATGTAGATATCGTGTCCGAGGTTCTCGAGGGTACAGAAAACAATTTTGGGATCTTTTTTAAATCCGAGCTGCCGCTCAAAAGTATGATAACGAGATTATGGTTATCGTATCCTAGGTTCTCGAGGGTGCGGAGAAAGATTATGTGATCAGTTTTCCAATCCAAGATGGCCGCGGCTCAAAAGTATGATAACTACATTATGGGTATCGCATCCGAGGTTCTCGAGGGTGCTAAGAACGATTTTGTGATCATTTTTCAAATCCAAGAGGGCCGCCGTGCGAGATTATGGTCACAAAACTATGGGTATCGTATCCGAGGTTCTCGAGGGTGCAGAGAACGATTTTGTGATCAGTTTTTAAATCCAAAATGGCCGCCGCTCAAAAGTATGATAACTACATTATGGGTAGCGTATCCGAGGTTCTCGAGGGTGCTGAGAACGATTTTGTGATCATTTTTCTAATCCAAGATGGCCGCCGCACAAAACTATGTTTTCACCAATGTAGATATCGTGTCCGAGGTTCTCGAGAGTGCAGAAAACAATTTTGGGTCCATTTTGAAATCCAAGATGGCCGCCGCACAATATTATGATTTCAGCAATATAGATATCGTACCCGAGGTTCTCGAGGGTGCAGAGAACGATTTGGTGATCATTTTTCAAATCCAAGATGGCCGCCGCAACAAATTATGATTTCAGCAATATGGATATCGTACCCGAGGTTCTCGAGGGTGCAGAGAACGATTTTGTGATCATTTTTCAAATCCAAGATGGCCGCCGCTCAAAACTATGTTTTCACCAATGTAGATATCGTGTCCGAGGATCTCGAGGCTGCAGAAAAACAATTTTGGGATCATTTTTCAAATCCAAGATGGCCGCCGCAAAAAATTATGATTTCAGCAATATGGATATCGTACCCGAGGTTCTCGAAGGTACAGAGAACGATTTTGTGATCATTTTTCAAATCCAAGATGGCCGCCGCTCAAAAGTATGATAACTAGATTATGGGAATCGTATGCTAGGATCTTGAGAGTGCCGAGAAAGATTTGGTGATCATTTTTTAAATCCAAGATGGCTGTCGCACAAAATTATGATTTCAGCAATATGGATATCGTACCCGAGGTTCTCGAGGGTGCAGAGAAAGATTTTGTGGTCAGTTTTCAAATCTAAGATGGCCGCCGCTCAAAAGTATGATAACTACATTATGGGTATCGTATCCCAGGTTGTCGAGGAAGCCGAGAACAATTTTGTGATCATTTTTCAAATCCAAGATGGCCGCCGCACAAAATTATGATTTCAGCAATATGGATATCGTACCCGAGGTTCTCGAGGGTGCAGAGAACGATTTGGTGATCATTTTTCAAATACAAGATGGCCGCCGCACAAAATTATGATTTCAGCAATATGGATATCGTACCCGAGGTTCTCGAGGGTGCAGATAAAGATTTTGTGGTCAGTTATCAAATACAAGATGGCCGTCGCACATAATTATGTGTTCACCAATGTAGATATCGTGTCCGAGGTTCTCGAGGGTACAGAAAACAATTTTGGGATCATTTTTAAATCCGAGCTGCCGCTCAAAAGTATGATAACGAGATTATGGTTATCGTATCCTAGGTTCTCGAGGGTGCGGAGAAAGATTATGTGATCAGTTTTCCAATCCAAGATGGCCGCGGCTCAAAAGTATGATAACTACATTATGGGTATCGCATCCGAGGTTCTCGAGGGTGCTAAGAACGATTTTGTGATCATTTTTCAAATCCAAGAGGGCCGCCGTGCGAGATTATGGTCACAAAACTATGGGTATCGTATCCGAGGTTCTCGAGGGTGCAGAGAACGATTTTGTGATCAGTTTTTAAATCCAAAATGGCCGCCGCTCAAAAGTATGATAACTACATTATGGGTAGCGTATCCGAGGTTCTCGAGGGTGCTGAGAACGATTTTGTGATCATTTTTCTAATCCAAGATGGCCGCCGCACAAAACTATGTTTTCACCAATGTAGATATCGTGTCCGAGGTTCTCGAGAGTGCAGAAAACAATTTTGGGTCCATTTTGAAATCCAAGATGGCCGCCGCACAATATTATGATTTCAGCAATATAGATATCGTACCCGAGGTTCTCGAGGGTGCAGAGAACGATTTGGTGATCATTTTTCAAATCCAAGATGGCCGCCGCAACAAATTATGATTTCAGCAATATGGATATCGTACCCGAGGTTCTCGAGGGTGCAGAGAACGATTTTGTGATCATTTTTCAAATCCAAGATGGCCGCCGCTCAAAACTATGTTTTCACCAATGTAGATATCGTGTCCGAGGATCTCGAGGGTGCAGAAAAACAATTTTGGGATCATTTTTCAAATCCAAGATGGCCGCCGCAATAAATTATGATTTCAGCAATATGGATATCGTACCCGAGGTTCTCGAAGGTACAGAGAACGATTTTGTGATCATTTATCAAATCCAAGATGGCCGCCGCTCAAAAGTATGATAACTACATTATGGGTATCGTATCCGAGGTTCTCGAGAGTGCAGAAAACAATTTTGGGACCATTTTGAAATCCAAGATGGCCGCCGCACAAAACTATGTTTTCACCAATGTAGATATCGTGTCCGAGGATCTCGAGGGTGCAGAAAAACAATTTTGGGATCATTTTTCAAATCCAAGATGGCCGCCGCAAAAAATTATGATTTCAGCAATATGGATATCGTACCCGAGGTTCTTGAAGGTACAGAGAAAGATTTTCTGATCAGTTTTCAAATACAAGATGGCCGCCGCTCAAAAGTATGATAACTACGTCATGGGTATCGTACCCGAGGTTCTCGAGAGTGCTGAGAACGATTTTGAGATCATTTTTCTAATCCAAGACGGCCGCCGCACAAAATTATGTATTCAGCAATATGGATATCGTGTCCGAGGTTCTCGAGGGTGCAGAAAACATTTTTGCGATCATTTTTAAATCCGAGATGGCCGCCGCTCAAAAGTATGATAACTAGATTATGGGAATCGTATCCTAGGATCTTGAGGGTGCAGAGAAAGATTTGGTGATCATTTTTCAAATCCAAGATGGCTGTCGCACAAAATTATGATTTCAGCAATATGGGTATCGTACCCGAGGTTCTCGAGGGTGCAGAGAAAGATTTTGTGGTCAGTTTTCTAATCCAAGATGGCCGCCGCACAAAATTATGATTTCAGCAATATGGCTATCGTACCCGAGGTTCTCGAGGGTGCAGACAATGATTTTGGGATCATTTTTAAATCCGAGATGGCCGCCGCACAAGATTATGATTTCAGCAATATGGATATCGTACCCGAGGTTCTCGAGGGTGCAGATAAAGATTTTGTGGTCAGTTATCAAATCCAAGATGGTCTCCCCACAAAATAATGATTTTAGCAATATGGATATCGTACCCGAGCTTCTCGAGGGTGCAGAGAACGATTTTGTGATCATTTTTCAAATCCAAGATGGCCGCCGCACAAAATTATGATTTCAGCAATATGGATATTGTACCCGAGGTTCTCGAGGGTGCAGAGAAAGATTTTGTGGACAGTTTTCATATCCAAGATGGCCGCCGCTCAAAAGTATGATAACTACATTATGGGTATCGTATCCCAGGTTCTCGAGGGTGCTGAGAACGATTTTGTGATCATTTTTCTAATCCAAGATGGCCGCCGCACAAAATTATGATTTCAGCAATATGGATATCGTACCCGAGGTTCTCGAGGGTGCAGACAACGATTTTGGGATCATTTTTAAATCCGAGATGGCCGCCGCACAAGATTATGATTTCAGCAATATGGATATCGTACCCGAGGTTCTCGAGTGTGCTGAGAACAATTTTGTGATCATTTTTCAAATCCAAGATGGCCGCCGCACAAAATTATGATTTCAGCAATATGGATATCGTACCCTAGGTTCTCGAGGGTGCAGAGAACGATTTGGTGATCATTTTTCAAATCCAAGATGGCCGCCGCACAAAATTATGATTTCAGCAATATGAATATCGTACCCGAGGTTCTCGAGGGTGCAGAGAACGATTTTGTGATCATTTTTCAAATCCAAGATGGCCGCCGCTCAAAAGTATGATAACTACATTATGGGTATCGTATCCGAAGTTCTCGAGAGTGCAGAAAACAATTTTGGGACCATTTTGAAATCCAAGATGGCCGCCGCACAAAACTATGTTTTCACCAATGTAGATATCGTGTCCGAGGATCTCGAGGGTGCAGAAAAACAATTTTGGGATCATTTTTCAAATCCAAGATGGCCGCCGCAAAAAATTATGATTTCCGCAATATGGATATCGTACCCGAGGTTCTCGAAGGTACAGAGAAAGATTTTCGGATCAGTTTTCAAATACAAGATGGCCGCCGCTCAAAAGTATGATAACTACGTCATGGGTATCGTACCCGAGGTTCTCGAGGGTGCTGAGAACGATTTTGAGATCATTTTTTTAATCCAAGACGGCCGCCGCACAAAATTATGTATTCAGCAATATGGATATCGTGTCCGAGGTTCTCGAGGGTGCAGAAAACATTTTTGCGATCATTTTTAAATCCAAGATGGCCGCCGCTCAAAAGTATGATAACTAGATTATGGGAATCGTATCCTAGGATCTTGAGGGTGCAGAGAAAGATTTGGTGATCATTTTTTAAATCCAAGATGGCTGTCGCACAAAATTATGATTTCAGCAATATGGATATCGTACCCGAGGTTCTCGAGGGTGCAGAGAAAGATTTTGTGGTCAGTTTTCAAATCTAAGATGGCCGCCGCTCAAAAGTATGATAACTACATTATGGGTATCGTATCCCAGGTTGTCGAGGAAGCCGAGAACAATTTTGTGATCATTTTTCAAATCCAAGATGGCCGCCGCACAAAATTATGATTTCAGCAATATGGATATCGTACCCGAGGTTCTCGAGGGTGCAGAGAACGATTTGGTGATCATTTTTCAAATACAAGATGGCCGCCGCACAAAATTATGTATTCAGCAATATGGATATCGTGTCCGAGGTTCTCGAGGGTGCAGAAAACAATTTTGGGATCATTTTAAAATCCGAGATTGCCGCCGCTCAAAAGTATGATAACTAGATTATAGGTATCGTATCAGAGGTTCTCGAGGGTGCTGAGAACAATTTTTAGATCATTTTCAAATCCAAGATGGCCACCGCACAAAATTATGCTTTCAGGAATATAGATATCGTACCCGAGGTTCTCGAGGGTGCAGAGAACGATTTTGTGGTCAGTTTTCATATCCAAGATGGCCGCCGCTCAAAAGCATGATAACTACATTATGGGTATCGTATCCGAGGTTCTCGAGAGTGCACAGAACGATTTTGTGATCATTTTTGAAAACCAAGATGGCCGCCGCTCAAAATTATGATAACTAGATTATTGGTATCGTATCCTAGGTTCTCGAGGGTGCAGAGAAAGATTTTGTGATCAGTTTTCAAATACAAGATGGCCGCCGCTCAAAAGTATGATAACTACATTATGGATATCGTATCAGATGTTCTCGAGGGTGCTGAGAACGATTTTGTGATCATTTTTGTAATCCAAGATGGCCGCCGCACAAAATTATGATTTCAGCAATATGGATATCGTACCCGAGGTTCTCGAGGGTGCAGACAACGATTTTGGGATCATTTTTAAATCCGAGATGACGCCGCACAAGATTATGATTTCAGCAATATGGATATCGTACCCGAGGTTCTCGAGGGTGCAGAGAAAGATTTTGTGGTCAGTTTTCAAATCCAAGATGGCCGCCGCTCAAAAGTATGATAACTACATTGTGGATATCGTATCCCAGGTTCTCGAGGGTGCTGAGAACAATTTTTAGATCATTTTCAAATCCAAGATGGCCACCGCACAAAATTATGCTTTCAGCAATATAGATATCGTACCCGAGGTTCTCGAGGGTGCAGAGAACGATTTTGTGATAATTTTTCATATCCAAGATGGCCGCCGCTCAAAAGTATGATAACTACATTAAGGGTATCGTATCCGAGGTTCTCGAGAGTGCACAGAACGATTTTGTGATCATTTTTGAAATCCAAGATGGCCGCCGCTCAAAATTATGATAACTAGATTATTGGTATCGTATCCTAGGTTCTCGAGGGTGCAGAGAAAGATTTTGTGATCAGTTTTCAAATACAAGATGGCCGCCGCTCAAAAGTATGATAACTACATTATGGGTATCGAATCCGAGGTTCTCGAGGGTGCTGAGAACGATTTTGAGATCATTTTTCTAATCCAAGATGGCCGCCGCACAAAATTATGTATTCAGCAATATGGATATCGTGTCCGAGATTCTCGAGGGTGCAGAAAACATTTTTGGGATCATTTTTAAATCCGAGGTGGCCGCCGCTCAAAAATATGATAACTAGATTATGGGAATCGTATCCTAGGTTCTCGAGGGTGCAGAGAAAGATTTGGTGATCATTTTTCAAATCCAAGATGGCTGTCGAACAAAATTATGATTTCAGCAATATGGATATCGTACCCGAGGTTCTCGAGGGTGCAGAGAAAGATTTTGTGGTCAGTTTTCAAATCCAAGATGGCCGCCGCACAAAATTATGCTTTCAGCAATATAGATATCGTACCCGAGGTTCTCGAGGGTGCAGAGAACGATTTTGTGATAATTTTTCATATCCAAGATGGCCGCCAGTCAAAAGTATGATAACTACATTGTGGATATCGTATCCCAGGTTCTCGAGGGTGCTGAGAACAATTTTTAGATCATTTTTGAAATCCAAAATGGCCGCCGCTCAAAATTATGATAACTAGATTATTGGTATCGTATCCTAGGTTCTCGAGGGTGCAGAGAAAGATTTTGTGATCAGTTTTCAAATACAAGATGGCCAACACTCAAAAGTATGATAACTACATTACGGGTATCGTACCCGAGGTTCTCGAGGTTGCTGAGAACGATTTTGAGATCATTTTTCTAATCCAAGATGGCCACCGCACAAAATTATGTATTCAGCAATATGGATATCGTGTCCGAGGTTCTCGAGGGTGCAGAAAACAATTTTGGGATCATTTTAAAATCCGAGATGGCCGCCGCTCAAAAGTATGATAACTAGATTATAGGTATTGTATCCTAGGTTATCGAGGGTGCAGAGAAAGATTATGTGATCAGTTTTCAAATCCAAGACGGCCGCCGCTCAATAGTATGATAAATACATTATGGATATCGTATCAGAGGTTCTCGAGGGTGCTGAGAACAATATTGTGATCATTTTTCAAATCCAAGATGGCCACTGCACAAAATTATGCTTTCAGCAATATAGATATCGTACCCGAGGTTCTCGAGGGTGCAGAGAACGATTTTGTGATAATTTTTCATATCCAAGATGGCCGCCGCTCAAAAGCATGATAACTACATTATGGGTATCGTATCCGAGGTTCTCGAGGGTGCAGAGAAAGATTTGGTGATCATTTTTCAAATCCAAGATGGCCGCCGCACAAAATTATGATTTCAGCAATATGGATATCGTACCCGAGATTCTCGAGGGTGCAGAGAAAGATTTTGTGGTCAGTTTTCAAATCTAAGATGGCCGCTGCTCAAAAGTATGATAACTACATTATGGGTATCGTATCCCAGGTTCTCGAGGAAGCTGAGAACAATTTTGTGATCATTTTTCAAATCCAAGATGGCCGCCGCACAAAATTATGATTTCAGCAATATGGATATCGTACCCGAGGTTCTCGAGGGTGCAGAGAAAAATTCTGTGATCATTTTTCAAATCCAAGATGGTCGCCGCACAAAATTATGATTTCAGCAATATGGATATCGTACCCGAGGTTCTCGAGGGTGCAGAGAAAGATTTTGTGGACAGTTTTCATATCCAAGATGGCCGCCGCTCAAAAGTATGATAACTACATTATGGGTATCGTATCCCAGGTTCTCGAGGGTGCTGAGAACGATTTTGTGATCATTTTTCAAATCCAAGATGGCCGCCGCACAAAATTATGATTTCAGCAATATGGATATCGTACCCGAGGTTCTCGAGGGTGCAGACAACGATTTTGGGATCATTTTTAAATCCGAGATGGCCGCCGCACAAGATTATTATTTCAGCAATATGGATATCGTACCCGAGGTTCTCGAGGGTGCTGAGAACAATATTGTGATCATTTTTCAAATCCAAGATGGCCACTGCACAAAATTACGCTTTCAGCAATATAGATATCGTACCCGAGGTTCTCGAGGGTGCAGAGAACGATTTTGTGATAATTTTTCATATCCAAGATGGCCGCCGCTCAAAAGCATGATAACTACATTATGGGTATCGTATCCGAGGTTCTCGAGGGTGCAGAGAAAGATTTGGTGATCATTTTTCAAATCCAAGATGGCCGCCGCACAAAATTATGATTTCAGCAATATGGATATCGTACCCGAGGTTCTCGAGGGTGCAGAGAAAGATTTTGTGGTCAGTTTTCAAATCTAAGATGACCGCTGCTCAAAAGTATGATAACTACATTATGGGTATCGTATCCCAGGTTCTCGAGGAAGCTGAGAACAATTTTGTGATCATTTTTCAAATCCAAGATGGCCGCCGCACAAAATTATGATTTCAGCAATATGGATATCGTACCCGAGGTTCTCGAGGGTGCAGAGAAAAATTCTGTGATCATTTTTCAAATCCAAGATGGCCGCCGCACAAAATTATGATTTCAGCAATATGGATATCGTACCCGAGGTTCTCGAGGGTGCAGAGAAAGATTTTGTGGACAGTTTTCATATCCAAGATGGCCGCCGCTCAAAAGTATGATAACTACATTATGGGTATCGTATCCGAGGTTCTCGAGGGTGCAGAGAAAGATTATGTGATCAGTTTTCAAATACAAGATGGCCAACACTCAAAAGTATGATAACTACATTACGGGTATCGTACCCGAGGTTCTCGAGGGTGCTGAGAACGATTTTGAGATCATTTTTCTAACTCAAGATGGCCACCGCACAAAATTATGTATTCAGCAATATGGATATCGTGTCCGAGGTTCTCGAGGGTGCAGAAAACAATTTTGGGATCATTTTAAAATCCGAGATTGCCGCCGCTCAAAAGTATGATAACTAGATTATAGGTATCGTATCAGAGGTTCTCGAGGGTGCTGAGAACGATTTTGTGATCATTTTTCAAAACCAAGATGGTCGCCGCACAAAATTATGATTTCTGCAATATGGATATCGTGTCCGAGGTTCTCGAGGGTGCAGAGAACGATTTTGTGGTCAGTTTTCATATCCAAGATGGCCGCCGCTCAAAAGCATGATAACTACATTATGGGTATCGTATCCGAGGTTCTCGAGAGTGCACAGAACGATTTTGTGATCATTTTTGAAAACCAAGATGGCCGCCGCTCAAAATTATGACAACTAGATTATTGGTATCGTATCCTAGGTTCTCGAGGGTGCAGAGAAAGATTTTGTGATCAGTTTTCAAATACAAGATGGCCGCCGCTCAAAAGTATGATAACTACATTATGGATATCGTATCAGAGGTTCTCGAGGGTGCTGAGAACGATTTTGTGATCATTTTTGTAATCCAAGATGGCCGCCGCACAAAATTATGATTTCAGCAATATGGATATCGTACCCGAGGTTCTCGAGGGTGCAGACAACGATTTTGGGATCATTTTTAAATCCGAGAAGACGCCGCACAAGATTATGATTTCAGCAATATGGATATCGTACCCGAGGTTCTCGAGGGTGCAGAGAAAGATTTTGTGGTCAGATTTCAAATCCAAGATGGCCGCCGCTCAAAAGTATGATAACTACATTGTGGATATCGTATCCCAGGTTCTCGAGGGTGCTGAGAACAATTTTTAGATCATTTTCAAATCCATGATGGCCACCGCACAAAATTATGCTTTCAGCAATATAGATATCGTACCCGAGGTTCTCGAGGGTGCAGAGAACGATTTTGTGATAATTTTTCATATCCAAGATGGCCGCCGCTCAAAAGTATGATAACTACATTATGGGTATCGTATCCGAGGTTCTCGAGAGTGCACAGAACGATTTTGTGATCATTTTTGAAATCCAAGATGGCCGCCGCTCAAAATTATGATAACTAGATTATTGGTATCGTATCCTAGGTTCTCGAGGGTGCAGAGAAAGATTTTGTGATCAGTTTACAAATACAAGATGGCCGCCGCTCAAAAGTATGATAACTACATTATGGGTATCGAACCCGAGGTTCTCGAGGGTGCTGAGAACGATTTTGAGATCATTTTTCTAATCCAAGATGGCCGCCGCACATAATTATGTATTCAGCAATATGGTTATCGTGTCCGAGATTCTCGAGGGTGCAGAAAACATTTTTGGGATCATTTTTAAATCCGAGATGGCCGCCGCTCAAAAGTATGATAACTACATTATGGGTATCGTATCCGAGGTTCTCGAGAGTGCACAGAACGATTTTGTGATCATTTTTGAAATCCAAAATGGCCGCCGCTCAAAATTATGATAACTAGATTATTGGTATCGTATCCTAGGTTCTCGTGGGTGCAGAGAAAGATTTTGTGATCAGTATTCAAATACAAGATGGCCGCCGCTCAAAAGTATGATAACTAGATTATGGGAATCGTACCTAGGTTCTTGAGGGTGCAGAGAAAGATTTGGTGATCATTTTTCAAATCCAAGATGGCTGTCGCACAAAATTATGATTTCAGCAATATGGATATCGTACCCGAGGTTCTCGAGATGCAGAGAAAGATTTTGTGGTCAGTTTTCAAATCTAAGATGGCCGCTGCTCAAAAGTATGATAACTACATTATGGGTATCGTATCCCAGGTTCTCGAGGGTGCTGAGAACAATTTTTAGATCATTTTTCAAATCCAAGATGGCCACCGCACAAAATTATGCTTTCAGCAATATAGATATCGTACCCGAGGTTCTCGAGGGTGCAGAGAACGATTTTGTGATAATTTTTCATATCCAAGATGGCCGCCGCTCAAAAGTATGATAACTACATTATGGGTATCGTATCCCAGGTTCTCGAGGGTGCTGAGAACGATTTTGTGATCATTTTTCTAATCCAAGATGGCCGCCGCACAAAATTATGATTTCAGCAATATGGATATCGTACCCGAGGTTCTCGAGGGTGCAGACAACGATTTTGGGATCATTTTTAAATCCGAGATGGCCGCCGCACAAGATTATGATTTCAGCAATATGGATATCGTACCCGAGGTTCTCGAGGTTGCTGAGAACGATTTTGAGATCATTTTTCTAATCCAAGATGGCCACCGCACAAAATTATGTATTCAGCAATATGGATATCGTGTCCGAGGTTCTCGAGGGTGCAGAAAACAATTTTGGGATCATTTTAAAATCCGAGATGGCCGCCGCTCAAAAGTATGATAACTAGATTATAGGTATCGTATCCTAGGCTATCGAGGGTGCAGAGAAAGATTATGTGATCAGTTTTCAAATCCAAGACGGCCGCCGCTCAATAGTATGATAACTACATTATGGATATCGTATCAGAGGTTCTCGAGGGTGCTGAGAACAATTTTTAGATCATTTTTCAAATCCAAGATGGCCACCGCACAAAATTATGCTTTCAGCAATATAGATATTCTCGAGAGGAATATAGAGGTTCTCGAGAGTGCACAGAACGATTTTGTGATCATTTTTGAAATCCAAAATGGCCGCCGCTCAAAATTATGAAAACTAGATTATTGGTATCGTATCCTAGGTTCTCGTGGGTGCAGAGAAAGATTTTGTGATCAGTTTTCAAATACAAGATGGCCAACACTCAAAAGTATGATAACTACATTACGGGTATCGTACCCGAGGTTCTCGAGGTTGCTGAGAACGATTTTGAGATCATTTTTCTAATCCAAGATGGCCACCGCACAAAATTATGTATTCAGCAATATGGATATCGTGTCCGAGGTTCTCGAGAGTGCACAGAACGATTTTGTGATCATTTTTGAAATCCAAAATGGCCGCCGCTCAAAATTATGATAACTAGATTATTGGTATCGTATCCTAGGTTCTCGAGGGTGCAGAGAAAGATTATGTGATCAGTTTTCAAATACAAGATGGCCAACACTCAAAAGTATGATAACTACATTACGGGTATCGTACCCGAGGTTCTCGAGGGTGCTGAGAACGATTTTGAGATCATTTTTCTAATTCAAGATGGCCACCGCACAAAATTATGTATTCAGCAATATGGATATCGTGTCCGAGGTTCTCGAGGGTGCAGAAAACAATTTTGGGATCATTTTAAAATCCGAGATTGCCGCCGCTCAAAAGTATGATAACTAGATTATAGGTATCGTATCAGAGGTTCTCGAGGGTGCTGAGAACGATTTTGTGATCATTTTTCTAATCCAAGATGGCCGCCGCACAAAATTATGATTTCAGCAATATGGATATCGTACCCGAGGTTCTCGAGGGTGCAGAGAAAGATTTTGTGGTCAGTTTTCAAATCCAAGATGGCCGCCGCTCAATAGTATGATAACTACATTATGGATATCGTATCAGAGGTTCTCGAGGGTGCTGAGAACAATTTTTAGATCATTTTCAAATCCAAGATGGCCACCGCACAAAATTATGCTTTCAGCAATATAGATATCGTACCCGAGGTTCTCGAGGGTGCAGAGAACGATTTTGTGATAATTTTTCATATCCAAGATGGCCGCCGCTCAAAAGTATGATAACTACATTATGGGTATCGTATCCCAGGTTCTCGAGGGTGCTGAGAACTATTTTGTGATCATTTTTCTAATCCAAGATGGCCGCCGCACAAAATTATGATTTCAGCAATATGGATATCGTACCCGAGGTTCTCGAGGGTGCAGACAACGATTTTGGGATCATTTTTAAATCCGAGATGGCCGCCGCACAAGACTATTATTTCAGCAATATGGATATCGTACCCGAGGTTCTCGAGGTTGCTGAGAACGATTTTGAGATCATTTTTCTAATCCAAGATGGCCACCGCACAAAATTATGTATTCAGCAATATGGATATCGTGTCCGAGGTTCTCGAGGGTGCAGAAAACAATTTTGGGATCATTTTAAAATCCGAGATGGCCGCCGCTCAAAAGTATGATAACTAGATTATAGGTATCGTATCCTAGGCTATCGAGGGTGCAGAGAAAGATTACGTGATCAGTTTTCAAATCCAAGACGGCCGCCGCTCAATAGTATGATAACTACATTATGGATATCGTATCAGAGGTTCTCGAGGGTGCTGAGAACAATATTGTGATCATTTTTCAAATCCAAGATGGCCACTGCACAAAATTATGCTTTCAGCAATATAGATATCGTACCCGAGGTTCTCGAGGGTGCAGAGAACGATTTTGTGATAATTTTTCATATCCAAGATGGCCGCCGCTCAAAAGTATGATAACTACATTATGGGTATCGTATCCGAGGTTCTCGAGAGTGCACAGAACGATTTTGTGATCATTTTTGAAATCCAAAATGGCCGCCGCTCAAAATTATGATAACTAGATTATTAGTATCGTATCCTAGGTTCTCGAGGGTGCAGAGAAAGATTATGTGATCAGTTTTCAAATACAAGATGGCCAACACTCAAAAGTATGATAACTACATTACGGGTATCGTACCCGAGGTTCTCGAGGGTGCTGAGATCGATTTTGTGATCATTTTTCAAAACCAAGATGGTCGCCGCACAAAATTATGATTTCTGCAATATGGATATCGTGTCCGAGGTTCTCGAGGGTGCAGAGAACGATTTTGTGGTCAGTTTTCATATCCAAGATGGCCGCCGCTCAAAAGCATGATAACTACATTATGGATATCGTACCCGAGGTTCTCGAGGGTGCAGACAACGATTTTGGGATCATTTTTAAATCCGAGAAGACGCCGCACAAGATTATGATTTCAGCAATATGGATATCGTACCCGAGGTTCTCGAGGGTGCAGAGAAAGATTTTGTGGTCAGTTTTCAAATCCAAGATGGCCGCCGCTCAAAAGTATGATAACTACATTGAGGATATCGTATCCCAGGTTCTCGAGGGTGCTGAGAACAATTTTTAGATCATTTTCAAATCCATGATGGCCACCGCACAAAATTATGCTTTCAGCAATATAGATATCGTACCCGAGGTTCTCGAGGGTGCAGAGAACGATGTAGTGATAATTTTTCATATCCAAGATGGCCGCCAGTCAAAAGTATGATAACTACATTGTGGATATCGTATCCCAGGTTCTCGAGGGTGCTGAGAACAATTTTTAGATCATTTTTCAAATCCAAGATGGCCACCGCACAAAATTATGCTTTCAGCAATATAGATATCGTACCCGAGGTTCTCGAGGGTGCAGAGAACGATTTTGTGATAATTTTTCATATCCAAGATGGCCGCCGCTCAAAAGTATGATAACTACATTATGGGTATCGTATCCGAGGTTCTCGAGAGTGCACAGAACGATTTTGTGATCATTTTTGAAATCCAAAATGGCCGCCGCTCAAAATTATGATAACTAGATTATTGGTATCGTATCCTAGGTTCTCGTGGGTGCAGAGAAAGATTTTGTGATCAGTTTTCAAATACAAGATGGCCGCCGCTCAAAAGTATGATAACTAGATTATGGGAATCGTACCTAGGTTCTTGAGGGTGCAGAGAAAGATTTGGTGATCATTTTTCAAATCCAAGATGGCTGTCGCACAAAATTATGATTTCAGCAATATGGATATCGTACCCGAGGTTCTCGAGGGTGCAGAGAAAGATTTTGTGGTCAGTTTTCAAATCTAAGATGGCCGCTGCTCAAAAGTATGATAACTACATTATGGGTATCGTATCCCAGGTTCTCGAGGAAGCTGAGAACAATTTTGTGATCATTTTTCAAATCCAAGATGGCCGCCGCACAAAATTATGATTTCAGCAATATGGATATCGTACCCGAGGTTCTCGAGGGTGCAGAGAAAAATTCTGTGATCATTTTTCAAATCCAAGATGGCCGCCGCACAAAATTATGATTTCAGCAATATGGATATCGTACCCGAGGTTCTCGAGGGTGCAGAGAAAGATTTTGTGGACAGTTTTCATATCCAAGATGGCCGCCGCTCAAAAGTATGATAACTACATTATGGGTATCGTATCCCAGGTTCTCGAGGGTGCTGAGAACTATTTTGTGATCATTTTTCTAATCCAAGATGGCCGCCGCACAAAATTATGATTTCAGCAATATGGATATCGTACCCGAGGTTCTCGAGGGTGCAGACAACGATTTTGGGATCATTTTTAAATCCGAGATGGCCGCCGCACAAGATTATTATTTCAGCAATATGGATATCGTACCCGAGGTTCTCGAGGTTGCTGAGAACGATTTTGAGATCATTTTTCTAATCCAAGATGGCCACCGCACAAAATTATGTATTCAGCAATATGGATATCGTGTCCGAGGTTTTCGAGGGTGCAGAAAACAATTTTGGGATCATTTTAAAATCCGAGATGGCCGCCGCTCAAAAGTATGATAACTAGATTATAGGTATCGTATCCTAGGCTATCGAGGGTGCAGAGAAAGATTATGTGATCAGTTTTCAAATCCAAGACGGCCGCCGCTCAATAGTATGATAACTACATTATGGATATCGTATCAGAGGTTCTCGAGGGTGCTGAGAACAATATTGTGATCATTTTTCAAATCCAAGATGGCCACTGCACAAAATTATGCTTTCAGCAATATAGATATCGTACCCGAGGTTCTCGAGGGTGCAGAGAACGATTTTGTGATAATTTTTCATATCCAAGATGGCCGCCGCTCAAAAGTATGATAACTACATTATGGGTATCGTATCCGAGGTTCTCGAGAGTGCACAGAACGATTTTGTGATCATTTTTGAAATCCAAAATGGCCGCTGCTCAAAATTATGATAACTAGATTATTGGTATCGTATCCTAGGTTCTCGAGGGTGCAGAGAAAGATTATGTGATCAGTTTTCAAATACAAGATGGCCAACACTCAAAAGTATGATAACTACATTACGGGTATCGTACCCGAGGTTCTCGAGGGTGCTGAGAACGATTTTGAGATCATTTTTCTAACTCAAGATGGCCACCGCACAAAATTATGTATTCAGCAATATGGATATCGTGTCCGAGGTTCTCGAGGGTGCAGAAAACAATTTTGGGATCATTTTAAAATCCGAGATTGCCGCCGCTCAAAAGTATGATAACTAGATTATAGGTATCGTATCAGAGGTTCTCGAGGGTGCTGAGAACAATTTTTAGATCATTTTTAAATCCAAGATGGCCACCGCACAAAATTATGCTTTCAGGAATATAGATATCGTACCCGAGGTTCTCGAGGGTGCAGAGAACGATTTTGTGATAATTTTTCATATCCAAGATGGCCGCCGCTCAAAAGTATGATAACTACATTATGGGTATCGTATCCGAGGTTCTCGAGAGTGCACAGAACGATTTTGTGATCATTTTTGAAATCCAAAATGGCCGCTGCTCAAAATTATGATAACTAGATTATTGGTATCGTATCCTAGGTTCTCGAGGGTGCAGAGAAAGATTATGTGATCAGTTTTCAAATACAAGATGGCCAACACTCAAAAGTATGATAACTACATTACGGGTATCGTACCCGAGGTTCTCGAGGGTGCTGAGAACGATTTTGAGATCATTTTTCTAACTCAAGATGGCCACCGCACAAAATTATGTATTCAGCAATATGGATATCGTGTCCGAGGTTCTCGAGGGTGCAGAAAACAATTTTGGGATCATTTTAAAATCCGAGATTGCCGCCGCTCAAAAGTATGATAACTAGATTATAGGTATCGTATCAGAGGTTCTCGAGGGTGCTGAGAACAATTTTTAGATCATTTTCAAATCCAAGATGGCCACCGCACAAAATTATGCTTTCAGGAATATAGATATCGTACCCGAGGTTCTCGAGGGTGCAGAGAACGATTTTGTGATAATTTTTCATATCCAAGATGGCCGCCGCTCAAAAGCATGATAACTACATTATGGGTATCGTATCCGAGGTTCTCGAGAGTGCACAGAACGATTTTGTGATCATTTTTGAAAACCATGATGGCCGCCGCTCAAAATTATGATAACTAGATTATTGTTATCGTATCCTAGGTTCTCGAGGGTGCAGAGAAACATTTTGTGATCAGTTTTCAAATACAAGATGGCCGCCGCTCAAAAGTATGATAACTACATTATGGATATCGTATCAGAGGTTCTCGAGGGTGCTGAGAACGATTTTGTGATCATTTTTGTAATCCAAGATGGCCGCCGCACAAAATTATGATTTCAGCAATATCGATATCGTACCCGAGGTTCTCGAGGGTGCAGACAACGATTTTGGGATCATTTTTAAATCCGAGATGACGCCGCACAAGATTATGATTTCAGCAATATGGATATCGTACCCGAGGTTCTCGAGGGTGCAGAGAAAGATTTTGTGGTCAGTTTTCAAATCCAAGATGGCCGCCGCTCAATAGTATGATAACTACATTATGGATATCGTATCAGAGGTTCTCGAGGGTGCTGAGAACAATTTTTAGATCATTTTCAAATCCAAGATGGCCACCGCACAAAATTATGCTTTCAGCAATATAGATATCGTACCCGAGGTTCTCGAGGGTGCAGAGAACGATTTTGTGATAATTTTTCATATCCAAGATGGCCGCCGCTCAAAAGTATGATAACTACATTATGGGTATCGTATCCGAGGTTCTCGAGAGTGCACAGAACGATTTTGTGATCATTTTTGAAATCCAAGATGGCCGCCGCTCAAAATTATGATAACTAGATTATTGGTATCGTATCCTAGGTTCTCAAGGGTGCAGAGAAATATTTTGTGATCAGTTTTCAAATACAAGATGGCCGCCGCTCAAAAGTATGATAACTACATTATGGGTATCGAACCCGAGGTTCTCGAGGGTGCTGAGAACGATTTTGAGATCATTTTTCTAATCCAAGATGGCCGCCGCACAAAATTATGTATTCAGCAATATGGATATCGTGTCCGAGATTCTCGAGGGTGCAGAAAACATTTTTGGGATCATTTTTAAATCCGAGATGGCCGCCGCTCAAAAATATGATAACTAGATTATGGGAATCGTATCCTAGGTTCTCGAGAGTGCAGAGAAAGATTTGGTGATCATTTTTCAAATCCAAGATGGCTGTCGAACAAAATTATGATTTCAGCAAAATGGATATCGTACCCGAGGTTCTCGAGGGTGCAGAGAAAGATTTTGTGGTCAGTTTTCAAATCCAAGATGGCCGCCGCACAAAATTATGCTTTCAGCAATATAGATATCGTACCCGAGGTTCTCGAGGGTGCAGAGAACGATTTTGTGATAATTTTTCATATCCAAGATGGCCGCCAGTCAAAAGTATGATAACTACATTGTGGATATCGTATCCCAGGTTCTCGAGGGTGCTGAGAACAATTTTTAGATCATTTTTCAAATCCAAGATGGCCACCGCACAAAATTATGCTTTCAGCAATATAGATATCGTACCCGAGGTTCTCGAGGGTGCAGAGAACGATTTTGTGATAATTTTTCATATCCAAGATGGCCGCCGCTCAAAAGTATGATAACTACATTATGGGTATCGTATCCGAGGTTCTCGAGAGTGCACAGAACGATTTTGTGATCATTTTTGAAATCCAAAATGGCCGCCGCTCAAAATTATGATAACTAGATTATTGGTATCGTATCCTAGGTTCTCGTGGGTGCAGAGAAAGATTTTGTGATCAGTTTTCAAATACAAGATGGCCAACACTCAAAAGTATGATAACTACATTACGGGTATCGTACCCGAGGTTCTCGAGGTTGCTGAGAACGATTTTGAGATCATTTTTCTAATCCAAGATGGCCACCGCACAAAATTATGTATTCAGCAATATGGATATCGTGTCCGAGGTTCTCGAGAGTGCAGAGAACGATTTTGTGGTCAGTTTTCATATCCAAGATGGCCGCCGCTCAAAAGCATGATAACTACATTATGGATATCGTACCCGAGGTTCTCGAGGGTGCAGACAACGATTTTGGGATCATTTTTAAATCCGAGAAGACGCCGCACAAGATTATGATTTCAGCAATATGGATATCGTACCCGAGGTTCTCGATGGTGCAGAGAAAGATTTTGTGGTCAGTTTTCAAATCCAAGATGGCCGCCGCTCAAAAGTATGGTAACTACATTGTGGATATCGTATCCCAGGTTCTCGAGGGTGCTGAGAACAATTTTTAGATCATTTTCAAATCCATGATGGCCACCGCACAAAATTATGCTTTCAGCAATATAGATATCGTACCCGAGGTTCTCGAGGGTGCAGAGAACGATGTAGTGATAATTTTTCATATCCAAGATGGCCGCCAGTCAAAAGTATGATAACTACATTGTGGATATCGTATCCCAGGTTCTCGAGGGTGCTGAGAACAATTTTTAGATCATTTTTCAAATCCAAGATGGCCACCGCACAAAATTATGCTTTCAGCAATATAGATATCGTACCCGAGGTTCTCGAGGGTGCAAAGAACGATTTTGTGATAATTTTTCATATCCAAGATGGCCGCCGCTCAAAAGTATGATAACTACATTATGGGTATCGTATCCGAGGTTCTCGAGAGTGCACAGAACGATTTTGTGATCATTTTTGAAATCCAAAATGGCCGCCGCTCAAAATTATGATAACTAGATTATTGGTATCGTATCCTAGGTTCTCGTGGGTGCAGAGAAAGATTTTGTGATCAGTTTTCAAATACAAGATGGCCGCCGCTCAAAAGTATGATAACTAGATTATGGGAATCGTACCTAGGTTCTTGAGGGTGCAGAGAAAGATTTGGTGATCATTTTTCAAATCCAAGATGGCTGTCGCACAAAATTATGATTTCAGCAATATGGATATCGTACCCGAGGTTCTCGAGGGTGCAGAGAAAGATTTTGTGGTCAGTTTTCAAATCTAAGATGGCCGCTGCTCAAAAGTATGATAACTACATTATGGGTATCGTATCCCAGGTTCTCGAGGAAGCTGAGAACAATTTTGTGATCATTTTTCAAATCCAAGATGGCCGCCGCACAAAATTATGATTTCAGCAATATGGATATCGTACCCGAGGTTCTCGAGGGTGCAGAGAACAATTCTGTGATCATTTTTCAAATCCAAGATGGCCGCCGCACAAAATTATGATTTCAGCAATATGGATATCGTACCCGAGGTTCTCGAGGGTGCAGAGAAAGATTTTGTGGACAGTTTTCATATCCAAGATGGCCGCCGCTCAAAAGTATGATAACTACATTATGGGTATCGTATCCCAGGTTCTCGAGGGTGCTGAGAACTATTTTGTGATCATTTTTCTAATCCAAGATGGCCGCCGCACAAAATTATGATTTCAGCAATATGGATATCGTACCCGAGGTTCTCGAGGGTGCAGACAACGATTTTGGGATCATTTTTAAATCCGAGATGGCCGCCGCACAAGATTATTATTTCAGCAATATGGATATCGTACCCGAGGTTCTCGAGGTTGCTGAGAACGATTTTGAGATCATTTTTCTAATCCAAGATGGCCACCGCACAAAATTATGTATTCAGCAATATGGATATCGTGTCCGAGGTTCTCGAGGGTGCAGAAAACAATTTTGGGATCATTTTAAAATCCGAGATGGCCGCCGCTCAAAAGTATGATAACTAGATTATAGGTATCGTATCCTAGGCTATCGAGGGTGCAGAGAAAGATTATGTGATCAGTTTTCAAATCCAAGACGGCCGCCGCTCAATAGTATGATAACTACATTATGGATATCGTATCAGAGGTTCTCGAGGGTGCTGAGAACAATATTGTGATCATTTTTCAAATCCAAGATGGCCACTGCACAAAATTATGCTTTCAGCAATATAGATATCGTACCCGAGGTTCTCGAGGGTGCAGAGAACGATTTTGTGATAATTTTTCATATCCAAGATGGCCGCCGCTCAAAAGTATGATAACTACATTATGGGTATCGTATCCGAGGTTCTCGAGAGTGCACAGAACGATTTTGTGATCATTTTTGAAATCCAAAATGGCCGCTGCTCAAAATTATGATAACTAGATTATTGGTATCGTATCCTAGGTTCTCGAGGGTGCAGAGAAAGATTATGTGATCAGTTTTCAAATACAAGATGGCCAACACTCAAAAGTATGATAACTACATTACGGGTATCGTACCCGAGGTTCTCGAGGGTGCTGAGAACGATTTTGAGATCATTTTTCTAACTCAAGATGGCCACCGCACAAAATTATGTATTCAGCAATATGGATATCGTGTCCGAGGTTCTCGAGGGTGCAGAAAACAATTTTGGGATCATTTTAAAATCCGAGATTGCCGCCGCTCAAAAGTATGATAACTAGATTATAGGTATCGTATCAGAGGTTCTCGAGGGTGCTGAGAACAATTTTTAGATCATTTTCAAATCCAAGATGGCCACCGCACAAAATTATGCTTTCAGGAATATAGATATCGTACCCGAGGTTCTCGAGGGTGCAGAGAACGATTTTGTGATAATTTTTCATATCCAAGATGGCCGCCGCTCAAAAGTATGATAACTACATTATGGGTATCGTATCCGAGGTTCTCGAGAGTGCACAGAACGATTTTGTGATCATTTTTGAAATCCAAAATGGCCGCTGCTCAAAATTATGATAACTAGATTATTGGTATCGTATCCTAGGTTCTCGAGGGTGCAGAGAAAGATTATGTGATCAGTTTTCAAATACAAGATGGCCAACACTCAAAAGTATGATAACTACATTACGGGTATCGTACCCGAGGTTCTCGAGGGTGCTGAGAACGATTTTGAGATCATTTTTCTAACTCAAGATGGCCACCGCACAAAATTATGTATTCAGCAATATGGATATCGTGTCCGAGGTTCTCGAGGGTGCAGAAAACAATTTTGGGATCATTTTAAAATCCGAGATTGCCGCCGCTCAAAAGTATGATAACTAGATTATAGGTATCGTATCAGAGGTTCTCGAGGGTGCTGAGAACAATTTTTAGATCATTTTCAAATCCAAGATGGCCACCGCACAAAATTATGCTTTCAGGAATATAGATATCGTACCCGAGGTTCTCGAGGGTGCAGAGAACGATTTTGTGATAATTTTTCATATCCAAGATGGCCGCCGCTCAAAAGCATGATAACTACATTATGGGTATCGTATCCGAGGTTCTCGAGAGTGCACAGAACGATTTTGTGATCATTTTTGAAAACCATGATGGCCGCCGCTCAAAATTATGATAACTAGATTATTGTTATCGTATCCTAGGTTCTCGAGGGTGCAGAGAAACATTTTGTGATCAGTTTTCAAATACAAGATGGCCGCCGCTCAAAAGTATGATAACTACATTATGGATATCGTATCAGAGGTTCTCGAGGGTGCTGAGAACGATTTTGTGATCATTTTTGTAATCCAAGATGGCCGCCGCACAAAATTATGATTTCAGCAATATCGATATCGTACCCGAGGTTCTCGAGGGTGCAGACAACGATTTTGGGATCATTTTTAAATCCGAGATGACGCCGCACAAGATTATGATTTCAGCAATATGGATATCGTACCCGAGGTTCTCGAGGGTGCAGAGAAAGATTTTGTGGTCAGTTTTCAAATCCAAGATGGCCGCCGCTCAATAGTATGATAACTACATTATGGATATCGTATCAGAGGTTCTCGAGGGTGCTGAGAACAATTTTTAGATCATTTTCAAATCCAAGATGGCCACCGCACAAAATTATGCTTTCAGCAATATAGATATCGTACCCGAGGTTCTCGAGGGTGCAGAGAACGATTTTGTGATAATTTTTCATATCCAAGATGGCCGCCGCTCAAAAGTATGATAACTACATTATGGGTATCGTATCCGAGGTTCTCGAGAGTGCACAGAACGATTTTGTGATCATTTTTGAAATCCAAGATGGCCGCCGCTCAAAATTATGATAACTAGATTATTGGTATCGTATCCTAGGTTCTCAAGGGTGCAGAGAAAGATTTTGTGATCAGTTTTCAAATACAAGATGGCCGCCGCTCAAAAGTATGATAACTACATTATGGGTATCGAACCCGAGGTTCTCGAGGGTGCTGAGAACGATTTTGAGATCATTTTTCTAATCCAAGATGGCCGCCGCACAAAATTATGTATTCAGCAATATGGATATCGTGTCCGAGATTCTCGAGGGTGCAGAAAACATTTTTGGGATCATTTTTAAATCCGAGATGGCCGCCGCTCAAAAATATGATAACTAGATTATGGGAATCGTATCCTAGGTTCTCGAGAGTGCAGAGAAAGATTTGGTGATCATTTTTCAAATCCAAGATGGCTGTCGAACAAAATTATGATTTCAGCAAAATGGATATCGTACCCGAGGTTCTCGAGGGTGCAGAGAAAGATTTTGTGGTCAGTTTTCAAATCCAAGATGGCCGCCGCACAAAATTATGCTTTCAGCAATATAGATATCGTACCCGAGGTTCTCGAGGGTGCAGAGAACGATGTTGTGATAATTTTTCATATCCAAGATGGCCGCCAGTCAAAAGTATGATAACTACATTGTGGATATCGTATCCCAGGTTCTCGAGGGTGCTGAGAACAATTTTTAGATCATTTTTCAAATCCAAGATGGCCACCGCACAAAATTATGCTTTCAGCAATATAGATATCGTACCCGAGGTTCTCGAGGGTGCAGAGAACGATTTTGTGATAATTTTTCATATCCAAGATGGCCGCCGCTCAAAAGTATGATAACTACATTATGGGTATCGTATCCGAGGTTCTCGAGAGTGCACAGAACGATTTTGTGATCATTTTTGAAATCCAAAATGGCCGCCGCTCAAAATTATGATAACTAGATTATTGGTATCGTATCCTAGGTTCTCGTGGGTGCAGAGAAAGATTTTGTGATCAGTTTTCAAATACAAGATGGCCAACACTCAAAAGTATGATAACTACATTACGGGTATCGTACCCGAGGTTCTCGAGGTTGCTGAGAACGATTTTGAGATCATTTTTCTAATCCAAGATGGCCACCGCACAAAATTATGTATTCAGCAATATGGATATCGTGTCCGAGGTTCTCGAGAGTGCACAGAACGATTTTGTGATCATTTTTGAAATCCAAAATGGCCGCCGCTCAAAATTATGATAACTAGATTATTGGTATCGTATCCTAGGTTCTCGAGGGTGCAGAGAAAGATTATGTGATCAGTTTTCAAATACAAGATGGCCAACACTCAAAAGTATGATAACTACATTACGGGTATCGTACCCGAGGTTCTCGAGGGTGCTGAGAACGATTTTGAGATCATTTTTCTAATTCAAGATGGCCACCGCACAAAATTATGTATTCAGCAATATGGATATCGTGTCCGAGGTTCTCGAGGGTGCAGAAAACAATTTTGGGATCATTTTAAAATCCGATATTGCCGCCGCTCAAAAGTATGATAACTAGATTATAGGTATCGTATCAGAGGTTCTCGAGGGTGCTGAGAACGATTTTGTGATCATTTTTCTAATCCAAGATGGCCGCCGCACAAAATTATGATTTCAGCAATATGGATATCGTACCCGAGGTTCTCGAGGGTGCAGAGAAAGATTTTGTGGTCAGTTTTCAAATCCAAGATGGCCGCCGCTCAATAGTATGATAACTACATTATGGATATCGTATCAGAGGTTCTCGAGGGTGCTGAGAACAATTTTTAGATCATTTTCAAATCCAAGATGGCCACCGCACAAAATTATGCTTTCAGCAATATAGATATCGTACCCGAGGTTCTCGAGGGTGCAGAGAACGATTTTGTGATAATTTTTCATATCCAAGATGGCCGCCGCTCAAAAGTATGATAACTACATTATGGGTATCGTATCCGAGGTTCTCGAGAGTGCACAGAACGATTTTGTGATCATTTTTGAAATCCAAGTGGCCGCCGCTCAAAATTATGATAACTAGATTATTGGTATCGTATCCTAGGTTCTCGAGGGTAAAGAGAAAGATTTTGTGATCAGTTTTCAAATACAAGATGGCCGCCGCTCAAAAGTATGATAACTACATTATGGGTATCGAACCCGAGGTTCTCGAGGGTGCTGAGAACGATTTTGAGATCATTTTTCTAATCCAAGATGGCCGCCGCACAAAATTATGTATTCAGCAATATGGATATCGTGTCCGAGATTCTCGAGGGTGCAGAAAACATTTTTGGGATCATTTTTAAATCCGAGATGGCCGCCGCTCAAAAATATGATAACTAGATTATGGGAATCGTATCCTAGGTTCTCGAGGGTGCAGAGAAAGATTTGGTGATCATTTTTCAAATCCAAGATGGCTGTCGAACAAAATTATGATTTCAGCAATATGGATATCGTACCCGAGGTTCTCGAGGGTGCAGAGAAAGATTTTGTGGTCAGTTTTCAAATCCAAGATGGCCGCCGCACAAAATTATGCTTTCAGCAATATAGATATCGTACCCGAGGTTCTCGAGGGTGCAGAGAACGATGTTGTGATAATTTTTCATATCCAAGATGGCCGCCAGTCAAAAGTATGATAACTACATTGTGGATATCGTATCCCAGGTTCTCGAGGGTGCTGAGAACAATTTTTAGATCATTTTTCAAATCCAAGATGGCCACCGCACAAAATTATGCTTTCAGCAATATAGATATCGTACCCGAGGTTCTCGAGGGTGCAGAGAACGATTTTGTGATAATTTTTCATATCCAAGATGGCCGCCGCTCAAAAGTATGATAACTACATTATGGGTATCGTATCCGAGGTTCTCGAGAGTGCACAGAACGATTTTGTGATCATTTTTGAAATCCAAAATGGCCGCCGCTCAAAATTATGATAACTAGATTATTGGTATCGTATCCTAGGTTCTCGTGGGTGCAGAGAAAGATTTTGTGATCAGTTTTCAAATACAAGATGGCCAACACTCAAAAGTATGATAACTACATTACGGGTATCGTACCCGAGGTTCTCGAGGTTGCTGAGAACGATTTTGAGATCATTTTTCTAATCCAAGATGGCCACCGCACAAAATTATGTATTCAGCAATATGGATATCGTGTCCGAGGTTCTCGAGAGTGCACAGAACGATTTTGTGATCATTTTTGAAATCCAAAATGGCCGCCGCTCAAAATTATGATAACTAGATTATTGGTATCGTATCCTAGGTTCTCGAGGGTGCAGAGAAAGATTATGTGATCAGTTTTCAAATACAAGATGGCCAACACTCAAAAGTATGATAACTACATTACGGGTATCGTACCCGAGGTTCTCGAGGGTGCTGAGAACGATTTTGAGATCATTTTTCTAATTCAAGATGGCCACTGCACAAAATTATGTATTCAGCAATATGGATATCGTGTACGAGGTTCTCGAGGGTGCAGAAAACAATTTTGGGATCATTTTAAAATCCGAGATTGCCGCCGCTCAAAAGTATGATAACTAGATTATAGGTATCGTATCAGAGGTTCTCGAGGGTGCTGAGAACGATTTTGTGATCATTTTTCTAATCCAAGATGGCCGCCGCACAAAATTATGATTTCAGCAATATGGATATCGTACCCGAGGTTCTCGAGGGTGCAGACAACGATTTTGGGATCATTTTTAAATCCGAGATGACGCCGCACAAGATTATGATTTCAGCAATATGGATATCGTACCCGAGGTTCTCGAGGGTGCAAAGAAAGATTTTGTGGTCAGTTTTCAAATCCAAGATGGCCGCCGCTCAAAAGTATGATAACTACATTGTGGATATCGTATCCCAGGTTCTCGAGGGTGCTGAGAACAATTTTTAGATCATTTTCAAATCCAAGATGGCCACCGCACAAAATTATGCTTTCAGGAATATAGATATCGTACCCGAGGTTCTCGAGGGTGCAGAGAACGATTTTGTGATAATTTTTCATATCCAAGATGGCCGCCGCTCAAAAGCATGATAACTACATTATGGGTATCGTATCCGAGGTTCTCGAGAGTGCACAGAACGATTTTGTGATCATTTTTGAAAACCAAGATGGCCGCCGCTCAAAATTATGATAACTAGATTATTGGTATCGTATCCTAGGTTCTCGAGGGTGCAGAAAAAGATTTTGTGGTCAGTTTTCAAATCTAAGATGGCCGCCGCTCAAAAGTATGATAACTACATTATGGGTATCGTATCCCAGGTTCTCGAGGAAGCCGAGAACAATTTTGTGATCATTTTTCAAATCCAAGATGGCCGCCGCACAAAATTATGATTTCAGCAATATGGATATCGTACCCGAGGTTCTCGAGGGTGCAGAGAACGATTTGGTGATCATTTTTCAAATACAAGATGGCCGCCGCACAAATTATGATTTCAGCAATATGGATATCGTACCCGAGGTTCTCGAGGGTGTAGATAAAGATTTTGTGGTCAGTTAACAAATCCAAGATGGTCGCCGCACAAAATAATGATTTAAGCAATAAGGATATCGTACCCGAGCTTCTCAAGGGTGCAGAGAACGATTTTGTGATCATTTTTCAAATCCAAGATGGCCGCCGCACAAAATTATGATTTCAGCAATATAGATATCGTACCCGAGGTTCTCGAGGGTGCAGAGAAAGATTTTGTGGAAAATTTTCAAATCCAAGATGGCCGCCGCTCAAAAGTATGATTACTACATTATGGGTATCGTATCCCAGGTTCTCGAGGGTGCTGAGAACGATTTTGTGATCATTTTTCTAATCCAAGATGGCCGCCGCACAAAATTATGATTTCAGCAATATGGATATCGTACCCGAGGTTCTCAAGGGTGCAGACAACGATTTTGGGATCATTTTTAAATCCGAGATGGCCGCCGCACAAGATTATGATTTCAGCAATATGGATATCGTACCCGAGGTTCTCGAGGGTGCTGAGAACAATTTTGTGATCATTTTTCAAATCCAAGATGGCCACCGCACAAAATTATGCTTTCAGCAATATAGATATCGTACCCGAGGTTCTCGAAGGTACAGAGAAAGATTTTCTGATCAGTTTTCAATTACAAGATGGCCGCCGCTCAAAAGTATGATAACTAGATTATGGGAATCGTACCTAGGTTCTTGAGGGTGCAGAGAAAGATTTGGTGATCATTTTTCAAATCCAAGATGGCTGTCGCACAAAATTATGATTTCAGCAATATGGATATCGTACCCGAGGTTCTCGAGGGTGCAGAGAAAGATTTTGTGGTCAGTTTTCAAATCTAAGATGGCCGCTGCTCAAAAGTATGATAACTACATTATGGGTATCGTATCCCAGGTTCTCGAGGAAGCTGAGAACAATTTTGTGATCATTTTTCAAATCTAAGATGGCCGCCGCACAAAATTATGATTTCAGCAATATGGATATCGTACCCGAGGTTCTCGAGGGTGCAGAGAAAAATTCTGTGATCATTTTTCAAATCCAAGATGGCCGCCGCACAAAATTATGATTTCAGCAATATGGATATCGTACCCGAGGTTCTCGAGGGTGCAGAGAAACATTTTGTGGACAGTTTTCATATCCAAGATGGCCGCCGCTCAAAAGTATGATAACTACATTATGGGTATCGTATCCCAGGTTCTCGAGGGTGCTGAGAACGATTTTGTGATCATTTTTCTAATCCAAGATGGCCGCCGCACAAAATTATGATTTCAGCAATATGGATATCGTACCCGAGGTTCTCGAGGGTGCAGACAACGATTTTGGGATCATTTTTAAATCCGAGATGGCCGCCGCACAAGATTATTATTTCAGCAATATGGATATCAAACCCGAGGTTCTCGAGGGTGCTGAGAACAATATTGTGATCATTTTTCAAATCCAAGATGGCCACTGCACAAAATTACGCTTTCAGCAATATAGATAACGTACCCGAGGTTCTCGAGGGTGCAGAGAACGATTTTGTGATAATTTTTCATATCCAAGATGGCCGCCGCTCAAAAGTATGATAACTACATTATGGGTATCGTATCCGAGGTTCTCGAGAGTGCACAGAACGATTTTGTGATCATTTTTGAAATCCAAAATGGCCGCCGCTCAAAATTATGATAACTAGATTATTGGTATCGTATCCTAGGTTCTCGAGGGTGCAGAGAAAGATTATGTGATCAGTTTTCAAATACAAGATGGCCAACACTCAAAAGTATGATAACTACATTACGGGTATCGTACCCGAGGTTCTCGAGGGTGCTGAGAACGATTTTGAGATCATTTTTCTAACTCAAGATGGCCACCGCACAAAATTATGTATTCAGCAATATGGATATCGTGTCCGAGGTTCTCGAGGGTGCAGAAAACAATTTTGGGATTATTTTAAAATCCGAGATTGCCGCCGCTCAAAAGTATGATAACTAGATTATAGGTATCGTATCAGAGGTTCTCGAGGGTGCTGAGAACAATTTTTAGATCATTTTCAAATCCAAGATGGCCAACGCACAAAATTATGCTTTCAGGAATATAGATATCGTACCCGAGGTTCTCGAGGGTGCTGAGAACGATTTTGTGGTCAGTTTTCATATCCAAGATGGCCGCCGCTCAAAAGCATGATAACTACATTATGGGTATCGTATCCGAGGTTCTCGAGAGTGCACAGAACGATTTTGTGATCATTTTTGAAAACCAAGATGGCCGCCGCTCAAAATTATGATAACTAGATTATTGGTATCGTATCCTAGGTTCTCGAGGGTGCAGAGAAAGATTTTGTGATCAGTTTTCAAATACAAGATGGCCGCCGCTCAAAAGTATGATAACTACATTATGGATATCGTATCAGATGTTCTCGAGGGTGCTGAGAACGATTTTGTGATCATTTTTGTAATCCAAGATGGCCGCCGCACAAAATTATGATTTCAGCAATATGGATATCGTACCCGAGGTTCTCGAGGGTGCAGACAACGATTTTGGGATCATTTTTAAATCCGAGATGACGCCGCACAAGATTATGATTTCAGCAATATGGATATCGTACCCGAGGTTCTCGAGGGTGCAGAGAAAGATTTTGTGATCAGTTTTCAAATACAAGATGGCCGCCGCTCAAAAGTATGATAACTACATTATGGGTATCGAACCCGAGGTTCTCGAGGGTGCTGAGAACGATTTTGAGATCATTTTTCTAATCCAAGATGGCTGCCGCACAAAATTATGTATTCAGCAATATGGATATCGTACCCGAGGTTCTCGAGGGTGCAGACAACGATTTTGGGATCATTTTTAAATCCGAGATGACGCCGCACAAGATTATGATTTCAGCAATATGGATATCGTACCCGAGGTTCTCGAGGGTGCAGAGAAAGATTTTGTGATCAGTTTTCAAATACAAGATGGCCGCCGCTCAAAATTATGATAACTACATTATGGGTATCGTATCCGAGGTTCTCGAGAGTGCACAGAACGATTTTGTGATCATTTTTGAAATCCAAGATGGCCGCCGCTCAAAATTATGATAACTAGATTATTGGTATCGTATCCTAGGTTCTCGAGGGTGCAGAGAAAGATTTTGTGATCAGTTTTCAAATACAAGATGGCCGCCGCTCAAAAGTATGATAACTACATTATGGGTATCGAACCCGAGGTTCTCGAGGGTGCTGAGAACGATTTTGAGATCATTTTTCTAATCCAAGATGGCCGCCGCACAAAATTATGTATTCAGCAATATGGATATCGTGTCCGAGATTCTCGAGGGTGCAGAAAACATTTTTGGGATCATTTTTAAATCCGAGATGGCCGCCGCTCAAAAATATGATAACTAGATTATGGGAATCGTATCCTAGGTTCTCGAGGGTGCAGAGAAAGATTTGGTGATCATTTTTCAAATCCAAGATGGCTGTCGAACAAAATTATGATTTCAGCAATATGGATATCGTACCCGAGGTTCTCGAGGGTGCAGAGAAAGATTTTGTGGTCAGTTTTCAAATCCAAGATGGCCGCCGCACAAAATTATGCTTTCAGCAATATAGATATCGTACCCGAGGTTCTCGAGGGTGCAGAGAACGATGTTGTGATAATTTTTCATATCCAAGATGGCCGCCAGTCAAAAGTATGATAACTACATTGTGGATATCGTATCCCAGGTTCTCGAGGGTGCTGAGAACAATTTTTAGATCATTTTTCAAATCCAAGATGGCCACCGCACAAAATTATGCTTTCAGCAATATAGATATCGTACCCGAGGTTCTCGAGGGTGCAGAGAACGATTTTGTGATAATTTTTCATATCCAAGATGGCCGCCGCTCAAAAGTATGATAACTACATTATGGGTATCGTATCCGAGGTTCTCGAGAGTGCACAGAACGATTTTGTGATCATTTTTGAAATCCAAAATGGCCGCCGCTCAAAATTATGATAACTAGATTATTGGTATCGTATCCTAGGTTCTCGAGGGTGCAGAGAAAGATTATGTGATCAGTTTTCAAATACAAGATGGCCAACACTCAAAAGTATGATAACTACATTACGGGTATCGTACCCGAGGTTCTCGAGGGTGCTGAGAACGATTTTGAGATCATTTTTCTAACTCAAGATGGCCACCGCACAAAATTATGTATTCAGCAATATGGATATCGTGTCCGAGGTTCTCGAGGGTGCAGAAAACAATTTTGGGATCATTTTAAAATCCGAGATTGCCGCCGCTCAAAAGTATGATAACTAGATTATAGGTATCGTATCAGAGGTTCTCGAGGGTGCTGAGAACAATTTTTAGATCATTTTCAAATCCAAGATGGCCACCGCACAAAATTATGCTTTCAGGAATATAGATATCGTACCCGAGGTTCTCGAGGGTGCTGAGAACGATTTTGTGGTCAGTTTTCATATCCAAGATGGCCGACGCTCAAAAGCATGATAACTACATTATGGGTATCGTATCCGAGGTTCTCGAGAGTGCACAGAACGATTTTGTGATCATTTTTGAAAACCAAGATGGCCGCCGCTCAAAATTATGATAACTAGATTATTGGTATCGTATCCTAGGTTCTCGAGGGTGCAGAGAAAGATTTTGTGATCAGTTTTCAAATACAAGATGGCCGCCGCTCAAAAGTATGATAACTACATTATGGATATCGTGTCCGAGGTTCTCGAGGGTGCAGAAAACAATTTTGGGATCATTTTAAAATCCGAGATTGCCGCCGCTCAAAAGTATGATAACTAGATTATAGGTATCGTATCAGAGGTTCTCGAGGGTGCTGAGAACAATTTTTAGATCATTTTCAAATCCAAGATGGCCACCGCACAAAATTATGCTTTCAGGAATATAGATATCGTACCCGAGGTTCTCGAGGGTGCTGAGAACGATTTTGTGGTCAGTTTTCATATCCAAGATGGCCGACGCTCAAAAGCATGATAACTACATTATGGGTATCGTATCCGAGGTTCTCGAGAGTGCACAGAACGATTTTGTGATCATTTTTGAAAACCAAGATGGCCGCCGCTCAAAAATATGATAACTAGATTATGGGAATCGTATCCTAGGTTCTCGAGGGTGCAGAGAAAGATTTGGTGATCATTTTTCAAATCCAAGATGGCTGTCGAACAAAATTATGATTTCAGCAATATGGATATCGTACCCGAGGTTCTCGAGGGTGCAGAGAAAGATTTTGTGGTCAGTTTTCAAATCCAAGATGGCCGCCGCACAAAATTATGCTTTCAGCAATATAGATATCGTACCCGAGGTTCTCGAGGGTGCAGAGAACGATGTTGTGATAATTTTTCATATCCAAGATGGCCGCCAGTCAAAAGTATGATAACTACATTGTGGATATCGTATCCCAGGTTCTCGAGGGTGCTGAGAACAATTTTTAGATCATTTTTCAAATCCAAGATGGCCACCGCACAAAATTATGCTTTCAGCAATATAGATATCGTACCCGAGGTTCTCGAGGGTGCAGAGAACGATTTTGTGATAATTTTTCATATCCAAGATGGCCGCCGCTCAAAAGTATGATAACTACATTATGGGTATCGTATCCGAGGTTCTCGAGAGTGCACAGAACGATTTTGTGATCATTTTTGAAATCCAAAATGGCCGCCGCTCAAAATTATGATAACTAGATTATTGGTATCGTATCCTAGGTTCTCGAGGGTGCAGAGAAAGATTATGTGATCAGTTTTCAAATACAAGATGGCCAACACTCAAAAGTATGATAACTACATTACGGGTATCGTACCCGAGGTTCTCGAGGGTGCTGAGAACGATTTTGAGATCATTTTTCTAACTCAAGATGGCCACCGCACAAAATTATGTATTCAGCAATATGGATATCGTGTCCGAGGTTCTCGAGGGTGCAGAAAACAATTTTGGGATCATTTTAAAATCCGAGATTGCCGCCGCTCAAAAGTATGATAACTAGATTATAGGTATCGTATCAGAGGTTCTCGAGGGTGCTGAGAACAATTTTTAGATCATTTTCAAATCCAAGATGGCCACCGCACAAAATTATGCTTTCAGGAATATAGATATCGTACCCGAGGTTCTCGAGGGTGCTGAGAACGATTTTGTGGTCAGTTTTCATATCCAAGATGGCCGACGCTCAAAAGCATGATAACTACATTATGGGTATCGTATCCGAGGTTCTCGAGAGTGCACAGAACGATTTTGTGATCATTTTTGAAAACCAAGATGGCCGCCGCTCAAAATTATGATAACTAGATTATTGGTATCGTATCCTAGGTTCTCGAGGGTGCAGAGAAAGATTTTGTGATCAGTTTTCAAATACAAGATGGCCGCCGCTCAAAAGTATGATAACTACATTATGGATATCGTATCAGATGTTCTCGAGGGTGCTGAGAACGATTTTGTGATCATTTTTGTAATCCAAGATGGACGCCGCACAAAATTATGATTTCAGCAATATGGATATCGTACCCGAGGTTCTCGAGGGTGCAGACAACGATTTTGGGATCATTTTTAAATCCGAGATGACGCCGCACAAGATTATGATTTCAGCAATATGGATATCGTACCCGAGGTTCTCGAGGGTGCAGAGAAAGATTTTGTGATCAGTTTTCAAATACAAGATGGCCGCCGCTCAAAAGTATGATAACTACATTATGGGTATCGAACCCGAGGTTCTCGAGGGTGCTGAGAACGATTTTGAGATCATTTTTCTAATCCAAGATGGCCGCCGCACAAAATTATGTATTCAGCAATATGGATATCGTACCCGAGGTTCTCGAGGGTGCAGACAACGATTTTGGGATCATTTTTAAATCCGAGATGACGCCGCACAAGATTATGATTTCAGCAATATGGATATCGTACCCGAGGTTCTCGAGGGTGCAGAGAAAGATTTTGTGATCAGTTTTCAAATACAAGATGGCCGCCGCTCAAAATTATGATAACTACATTATGGGTATCGTATCCGAGGTTCTCGAGAGTGCACAGAACGATTTTGTGATCATTTTTGAAATCCAAGATGGCCGCCGCTCAAAATTATGATAACTAGATTATTGGTATCGTATCCTAGGTTCTCGAGGGTGCAGAGAAAGATTTTGTGATCAGTTTTCAAATACAAGATGGCCGCCGCTCAAAAGTATGATAACTACATTATGGGTATCGAACCCGAGGTTCTCGAGGGTGCTGAGAACGATTTTGAGATCATTTTTCTAATCCAAGATGGCCGCCGCACAAAATTATGTATTCAGCAATATGGATATCGTGTCCGAGATTCTCGAGGGTGCAGAAAACATTTTTGGGATCATTTTTAAATCCGAGATGGCCGCCGCTCAAAAATATGATAACTAGATTATGGGAATCGTATCCTAGGTTCTCGAGGGTGCAGAGAAAGATTTGGTGATCATTTTTCAAATCCAAGATGGCTGTCGAACAAAATTATGATTTCAGCAATATGGATATCGTACCCGAGGTTCTCGAGGGTGCAGAGAAAGATTTTGTGGTCAGTTTTCAAATCCAAGATGGCCGCCGCACAAAATTATGCTTTCAGCAATATAGATATCGTACCCGAGGTTCTCGAGGGTGCAGAGAACGATGTTGTGATAATTTTTCATATCCAAGATGGCCGCCAGTCAAAAGTATGATAACTACATTGTGGATATCGTATCCCAGGTTCTCGAGGGTGCTGAGAACAATTTTTAGATCATTTTTCAAATCCAAGATGGCCACCGCACAAAATTATGCTTTCAGCAATATAGATATCGTACCCGAGGTTCTCGAGGGTGCAGAGAACGATTTTGTGATAATTTTTCATATCCAAGATGGCCGCCGCTCAAAAGTATGATAACTACATTATGGGTATCGTATCCGAGGTTCTCGAGAGTGCACAGAACGATTTTGTGATCATTTTTGAAATCCAAAATGGCCGCCGCTCAAAATTATGATAACTAGATTATTGGTATCGTATCCTAGGTTCTCGTGGGTGCAGAGAAAGATTTTGTGATCAGTTTTCAAATACAAGATGGCCAACACTCAAAAGTATGATAACTACATTACGGGTATCGTACCCGAGGTTCTCGAGGTTGCTGAGAACGATTTTGAGATCATTTTTCTAATCCAAGATGGCCACCGCACAAAATTATGTATTCAGCAATATGGATATCGTGTCCGAGGTTCTCGAGGGTGCAGAAAACAATTTTGGGATCATTTTAAAATCCGAGATGGCCGCCGCTCAAAAGTATGATAACTAGATTATAGGTATCGTATCCTAGGTTATCGAGGGTGCAGAGAAAGATTATGTGATCAGTTTTCAAATCCAAGACGGCCGCCGCTCAATAGTATGATAACTACATTATGGATATCGTATCAGAGGTTCTCGAGGGTGCTGAGAACGATTTTGTGATCATTTTTCTAATCCAAGATGGCCGCCGCCCAAAATTATGATTTCAGCAATATGGATATCGTACCCGAGGTTCTCGAGGGTGCAGACAACGATTTTGGGATCATTTTTAAATCCGAGATGGCCGCCGCACAAGATTATGATTTCAGCAATATGGATATCGTACCCGAGGTTCTCGAGGGTGCAGAGAAAGATTTTGTGGTCAGTTTTCAAATCCAAGATGGCCGCCTCTCAAAAGTATGATAACTACATTGTGGATATCGTATCCCAGGTTCTCGAGGGTGCTGAGAACAATTTTTAGATCATTTATCAAATCCAAGATGGCCACCGCACAAAATTATGCTTTCAGCAATATAGATATCGTACCCGAGGTTCTCGAGAGTGCAGAAAACAATATTGGGACCATTAAGAAATCCAAGATGGCCGCCGCACAAAACAATGTTTTCACCAATGTAGATATCGTGTCCGAGGTCCTCGAGGGTGCAGAAAAACAATTTTGGGATCATTTTTCAAATCCAAGATGGCCGCCGCAAAAAATTATGATTTCAGCAATATGGATATCGTACCCGAGGTTCTCGAAGGTACAGAGAAAGATTTTCTGATCAGTTTTCAATTACAAGATGGCCGCCGCTCAAAAGTATGATAACTACGTCATGGGTATCGTACCCGAGGTTCTCGAGGGTGCTGAGAACGATTTTGAGATCATTTTTCTAATCCAAGGTGGCCGCCGCACAAAATTATGTATTCAGCAATATGGATATCGTGTCCGAGGTTCTCGAGGGTGCAGAAAACATTTTTGGGATCATTTTTAAATCCGAGATGGTCGCCGCTCAAAAGTATGGTAACTAGATTATGGGAATCGTATCCTAGGTTCTTGAGGGTGCAGAGTAAGATTTGGTGATCATTTTTCAAATTCAAGATGGCTGTCGCACAAAATTATGATTTCAGCAATATGGATATCGTACCCGAGGTTCTCGAGGGTGCAGAGAAAGATTTTGTGGTCAGTTTTCAAATCTAAGATGGCCGCTGCTCAAAAGTATGATAACTACATTATGGGTATCGTATCCCAGGTTCTCGAGGAAGCTGAGAACAATTTTGTGATCATTTTTCAAATCCAAGATGGCCGCCGCACAAAATTATGATTTCAGCAATATGGATATCGTACCCGAGGTTCTCGAGGGTGCAGAGAACGATTTGGTGATCATTTTTCAAATACAAGATGGTCGCCGCACAAAATTATGATTTCAGCAATATGGATATCGTACCCGAGGTTCTCGAAGGTACAGAGAAAGATTTTCTGATCAGTTTTCAATTACAAGATGGCCGCCGCTCAAAAGTATGATAACTACGTCATGGGTATCGTACCCGAGGTTCTCGAGGGTGCTGAGAACGATTTTGAGATCATTTTTCTAATCCAAGATGGCCGCCGCACAAAATTATGTATTCAGCAATATGGATATCGTGTCCGAGGTTCTCGAGGGTGCAGAAAACATTTTTGGGATCATTTTTAAATCCGAGATGGTCGCCGCTCAAAAGTATGATAACTACATTATGGGTATCGTATCCCAGGTTCTCGAGGAAGCTGAGAACAATTTTGTGATCATTTTTCAAATCCAAGATGGCCGCCGCACAAAATTATGATTTCAGCAATATGGATATCGTACCCGAGGTTCTCGAGGGTGCAGATAAAGATTTTGTGGTCAGTTATCAAATCCAAGATGGTCGCCGCACAAAATAATGATTTTAGCAATATGGATATCGTACCCGAGCTTCTCGAGGGTGCAGAGAAAGATTTTGTGATCATTTTTCAAATCCAAGATGGCCGCCGCACAAAATTATGATTTCAGCAATATGGATATCGTACCCGAGGTTCTCGAGGGTGCAGAGAAAGATTTTGTGGACAGTTTTCATATCCAAGATGGCCGCCGCTCAAAAGTATGATAACTTAATTATGGGTATCGTATCCCAGGTTCTCGAGGAAGCTGAGAACAATTTTGTGATCAGTTTTCAAATCCAAGATGGCCGCCGCACAAAATTATGCTTTCAGCAATATAGATATCGTACCCGAGGTTCTCGAGCGTGCAGAGAACGATTTTGTGATAATTTTTCATATCCAAGATGGCCGCCGGTCAAAAGTATGATAACTACATTGTGGATATCGTACCCGAGGTTCTCGAGGGTGCAGAGAACAATATTGTGATCATTTTTCAAATCCAAGATGGCCACCGCATAAAATTATGCTTTCAGCAATATAGATATCGTACCCGAGGTTCTCGAGGGTGCAGAGAACGATTTTGTGATAATTTTTCATATCCAAGATGGCCGCCGCTCAAAAGTATGATAACTACATTATGGGTATCGTATCCGAGGTTCTCGAGAGTGCACAGAACGATTTTGTGATCATTTTTGAAATCCAAAATGGCCGCCGCTCAAAATTATGATAACTAGATTATTGGTATCGTATCCTAGGTTCTCGAGGGTGCAGAGAAAGATTATGTGATCAGTTTTCAAATACAAGATGGCCAACACTCAAAAGTATGATAACTACATTACGGGTATCGTACCCGAGGTTCTCGAGGGTGCTGAGAACGATTTTGAGATCATTTTTCTAATCCAAGATGGCCACCGCACAAAATTATGTATTCAGCAATATGGATATCGTGTCCGAGGTTCTCGAGGGTGCAGAAAACAATTTTGGGATCATTTTAAAATCCGAGATGGCCGCCGCTCAAAATTATGATAACTAGATTATAGGTATCGTATCAGAGGTTCTCGAGGGTGCTGAGAACGATTTTGTGATCATTTTTCTAATCCAAGATGGCCGCCGCACAAAATTATGATTTCAGCAATATGGATATCGTACCCGAGGTTCTCGCGGGTGCAGACAACGATTTTGGGATCATTTTTAAATCCGAGATGACGCCGCATAAGATTATGATTTCAGCAATATGGATATCGTACCCGAGGTTCTCGAGGGTGCAGAGAAAGATTTTGTGGTCAGTTTTCAAATCCAAGATGGCCGCCGCTCAATAGTATGATAACTACATTATGGATATCGTATCAGAGGTTCTCGAGGGTGCTGAGAACAATTTTTAGATCATTTTCAAATCCAAGATGGCCACCGCACAAAATTATGCTTTCAGCAATATAGATATCGTACCCGAGGTTCTTGAGGGTGCAGAGAACGATTTTGTGATAATTTTTCATATCCAAGATGGCCGCCGCTCAAAAGTATGATAACTACATTATGGGTATCGTATCCGAGGTTCTCGAGAGTGCACAGAACGATTTTGTGATCATTTTTGAAATCCAAGATGGCCGCCGCTCAAAATTATGATAACTAGATTATTGGTATCGTATCCTAGGTTCTCGAGGGTGCAGAGAAAGATTTTGTGATCAGTTTTCAAATACAAGATGGCCGCCGCTCAAAAGTATGATAACTACATTATGGGTATCGAACCCGAGGTTCTCGAGGGTGCTGAGAACGATTTTGAGATCATTTTTCTAATCCAAGATGGCCGCCGCACAAAATTATGTATTCAGCAATATGGATATCGTGTCCGAGATTCTCGAGGGTGCAGAAAACATTTTTGGGATCATTTTTAAATCCGAGATGGCCGCCGCTCAAAAATATGATAACTAGATTATTGGTATCGTATCCTAGGTTCTCGAGGGTGCAGAGAAAGATTTTGTGATCAGTTTTCAAATACAAGATGGCCGCCGCTCAAAATTATGATAACTACATTATGGGTATCGTATCCGAGGTTCTCGAGGGTGCAGAGAAAGATTTTGTGATCATTTTTGAAATCCAAGATGGCCGCCGCTCAAAATTATGATAACTAGATTATTGGTATCGTATCCTAGGTTCTCGAGGGTGCAGAGAAAGATTTTGTGATCAGTTTTCAAATCCAAGATGGCCGCCGCTCAAAAGTATGATAACTACATTATGGGTATCGAACCCGAGGTTCTCGAGGGTGCTGAGAACGATTTTGAGATCATTTTTCTAATCCAAGATGGCCGCCGCACAAAATTATGATTTCAGCAATATGGATATCGTACCCGAGGTTCTCGAGGGTGCAGAGAAAGATTTTGTGGTCAGTTTTCAAATCTAAGATGGCCGCCGCTCAAAAGTATGATAACTACATTATGGGTATCGTATCCCAGGTTCTCGAGGAAGCTGAGAACAATTTTGTGATCATTTTTCAAATCCAAGATGGCCGCCGCACAAAATTATGATTTCAGCAATATGGATATCGTACCCGAGGTTCTCGAGGGTGCAGATAAAGATTTTGTGGTCAGTTATCAAATCCAAGATGGTCGCCGCACAAAATAATGATTTTAGCAATATGGATATCGTACCCGAGCTTCTCGAGGGTGCAGAGAAAGATTTTGTGATCATTTTTCAAATCCAAGATGGCCGCCGCACAAAATTATGATTTCAGCAATATGGATATCGTACCCGAGGTTCTCGAGGGTGCAGAGAAAGATTTTGTGGACAGTTTTCATATCCAAGATGGCCGCCGCTCAAAAGTATGATAACTAAATTATGGGTATCGTATCCCAGGTTCTCGAGGAAGCTGAGAACAATTTTGTGATCAGTTTTCAAATCCAAGATGGCCGCCGCACAAAATTATGCTTTCAGCAATATAGATATCGTACCCGAGGTTCTCGAGCGTGCAGAGAACGATTTTGTGATAATTTTTCATATCCAAGATGGCCGCCAGTCAAAAGTATGATAACTACATTGTGGATATCGTACCCGAGGTTCTCGAGGGTGCTGAGAACAATATTGTGATCATTTTTCAAATCCAAGATGGCCACCGCACAAAATTATGCTTTCAGCAATATAGATATCGTACCCGAGGTTCTCGAGGGTGCAGAGAACGATTTTGTGATAATTTTTCATATCCAAGATGGCCACCGCTCAAAAGCATGATAACTACATTATGGGTATCGTATCCGAGGTTCTCGAGAGTGCACAGAACGATTTTGTGATCATTTTTGAAAACCATGATGGCCGCCGCTCAAAATTATGATAACTAGATTATTGTTATCGTATCCTAGGTTCTCGAGGGTGCAGAGAAACATTTTGTGATCAGTTTTCAAATACAAGATGGCCGCCGCTCAAAAGTATGATAACTACATTATGGATATCGTATCAGAGGTTCTCGAGGGTGCTGAGAACGATTTTGTGATCATTTTTGTAATCCAAGATGGCCGCCGCACAAAATTATGATTTCAGCAATATCGATATCGTACCCGAGGTTCTCGAGGGTGCAGACAACGATTTTGGGATCATTTTTAAATCCGAGATGACGCCGCACAAGATTATGATTTCAGCAATATGGATATCGTACCCGAGGTTCTCGAGGGTGCAGAGAAAGATTTTGTGGTCAGTTTTCAAATCCAAGATGGCCGCCGCTCAATAGTATGATAACTACATTATGGATATCGTATCCCAGGTTCTCGAGGAAGCTGAGAACAATTTTGTGATCATTTTTCAAATCCAAGATGGCCGCCGCACAAAATTATGATTTCAGCAATATGGATATCGTACCCGAGGTTCTCGAGGGTGCAGATAAAGATTTTGTGGTCAGTTATCAAATCCAAGATGGTCGCCGCACAAAATAATGATTTTAGCAATATGGATATCGTACCCGAGCTTCTCGAGGGTGCAGAGAAAGATTTTGTGATCATTTTTCAAATCCAAGATGGCCGCCGCACAAAATTATGATTTCAGCAATATGGATATCGTACCCGAGGTTCTCGAGGGTGCAGAGAAAGATTTTGTGGACAGTTTTCATATCCAAGATGGCCGCCGCTCAAAAGTATGATAACTTAATTATGGGTATCGTATCCCAGGTTCTCGAGGAAGCTGAGAACAATTTTGTGATCAGTTTTCAAATCCAAGATGGCCGCCGCACAAAATTATGCTTTCAGCAATATAGATATCGTACCCGAGGTTCTCGAGCGTGCAGAGAACGATTTTGTGATAATTTTTCATATCCAAGATGGCCGCCAGTCAAAAGTATGATAACTACATTGTGGATATCGTACCCGAGGTTCTCGAGGGTGCTGAGAACAATATTGTGATCATTTTTCAAATCCAAGATGGCCACCGCATAAAATTATGCTTTCAGCAATATAGATATCGTACCCGAGGTTCTCGAGGGTGCAGAGAACGATTTTGTGATAATTTTTCATATCCAAGATGGCCGCCGCTCAAAAGTATGATAACTACATTATGGGTATCGTATCCGAGGTTCTCGAGAGTGCACAGAACGATTTTGTGATCATTTTTGAAATCCAAAATGGCCGCCGCTCAAAATTATGATAACTAGATTATTGGTATCGTATCCTAGGTTCTCGAGGGTGCAGAGAAAGATTATGTGATCAGTTTTCAAATACAAGATGGCCAACACTCAAAAGTATGATAACTACATTACGGGTATCGTACCCGAGGTTCTCGAGGGTGCTGAGAACGATTTTGAGATCATTTTTCTAATCCAAGATGGCCACCGCACAAAATTATGTATTCAGCAATATGGATATCGTGTCCGAGGTTCTCGAGGGTGCAGAAAACAATTTTGGGATCATTTTAAAATCCGAGATTGCCGCCGCTCAAAATTATGATAACTAGATTATAGGTATCGTATCAGAGGTTCTCGAGGGTGCTGAGAACGATTTTGTGATCATTTTTCTAATCCAAGATGGCCGCCGCACAAAATTATGATTTCAGCAATATGGATATCGTACCCGAGGTTCTCGCGGGTGCAGACAACGATTTTGGGATCATTTTTAAATCCGAGATGACGCCGCATAAGATTATGATTTCAGCAATATGGATATCGTACCCGAGGTTCTCGAGGGTGCAGAGAAAGATTTTGTGGTCAGTTTTCAAATCCAAGATGGCCGCCGCTCAATAGTATGATAACTACATTATGGATATCGTATCAGAGGTTCTCGAGGGTGCTGAGAACAATTTTTAGATCATTTTCAAATCCAAGATGGCCACCGCACAAAATTATGCTTTCAGCAATATAGATATCGTACCCGAGGTTCTTGAGGGTGCAGAGAACGATTTTGTGATAATTTTTCATATCCAAGATGGCCGCCGCTCAAAAGTATGATAACTACATTATGGGTATCGTATCCGAGGTTCTCGAGAGTGCACAGAACGATTTTGTGATCATTTTTGAAATCCAAGATGGCCGCCGCTCAAAATTATGATAACTAGATTATTGGTATCGTATCCTAGGTTCTCGAGGGTGCAGAGAAAGATTTTGTGATCAGTTTTCAAATACAAGATGGCCGCCGCTCAAAAGTATGATAACTACATTATGGGTATCGAACCCGAGGTTCTCGAGGGTGCTGAGAACGATTTTGAGATCATTTTTCTAATCCAAGATGGCCGCCGCACAAAATTATGTATTCAGCAATATGGATATCGTGTCCGAGATTCTCGAGGGTGCAGAAAACATTTTTGGGATCATTTTTAAATCCGAGATGGCCGCCGCTCAAAAATATGATAACTAGATTATTGGTATCGTATCCTAGGTTCTCGAGGGTGCAGAGAAAGATTTTGTGATCAGTTTTCAAATACAAGATGGCCGCCGCTCAAAATTATGATAACTACATTATGGGTATCGTATCCGAGGTTCTCGAGAGTGCACAGAACGATTTTGTGATCATTTTTGAAATCCAAGATGGCCGCCGCTCAAAATTATGATAACTAGATTATTGGTATCGTATCCTAGGTTCTCGAGGGTGCAGAGAAAGATTTTGTGATCAGTTTTCAAATACAAGATGGCCGCCGCTCAAAAGTATGATAACTACATTATGGGTATCGAACCCGAGGTTCTCGAGGGTGCTGAGAACAATTTTGAGATCATTTTTCTAATCCAAGATGGCCGCCGCACAAAATTATGATTTCAGCAATATGGATATCGTACCCGAGGTTCTCGAGGGTGCAGAGAAAGATTTTGTGGTCAGTTTTCAAATCTAAGATGGCCGCTGCTCAAAAGTATGATAACTACATTATGGGTATCGTATCCCAGGTTCTCGAGGAAGCTGAGAACAATTTTGTGATCATTTTTCAAATCCAAGATGGCCGCCGCACAAAATTATGATTTCAGCAATATGGATATCGTACCCGAGGTTCTCGAGGGTGCAGATAAAGATTTTGTGGTCAGTTATCAAATCCAAGATGGTCGCCGCACAAAATAATGATTTTAGCAATATGGATATCGTACCCGAGCTTCTCGAGGGTGCAGAGAAAGATTTTGTGATCATTTTTCAAATCCAAGATGGCCGCCGCACAAAATTATGATTTCAGCAATATGGATATCGTACCCGAGGTTCTCGAGGGTGCAGAGAAAGATTTTGTGGACAGTTTTCATATCCAAGATGGCCGCCGCTCAAAAGTATGATAACTAAATTATGGGTATCGTATCCCAGGTTCTCGAGGAAGCTGAGAACAATTTTGTGATCAGTTTTCAAATCCAAGATGGCCGCCGCACAAAATTATGCTTTCAGCAATATAGATATCGTACCCGAGGTTCTCGAGCGTGCAGAGAACGATTTTGTGATAATTTTTCATATCCAAGATGGCCGCCAGTCAAAAGTATGATAACTACATTGTGGATATCGTACCCGAGGTTCTCGAGGGTGCTGAGAACAATATTGTGATCATTTTTCAAATCCAAGATGGCCACCGCATAAAATTATGCTTTCAGCAATATAGATATCGTACCCGAGGTTCTCGAGGGTGCAGAGAACGATTTTGTGATAATTTTTCATATCCAAGATGGCCACCGCTCAAAAGCATGATAACTACATTATGGGTATCGTATCCGAGGTTCTCGAGAGTGCACAGAACGATTTTGTGATCATTTTTGAAAACCATGATGGCCGCCGCTCAAAATTATGATAACTAGATTATTGTTATCGTATCCTAGGTTCTCGAGGGTGCAGAGAAACATTTTGTGATCAGTTTTCAAATACAAGATGGCCGCCGCTCAAAAGTATGATAACTACATTATGGATATCGTGTCAGAGGTTCTCGAGGGTGCTGAGAACGATTTTGTGATCATTTTTGTAATCCAAGATGGCCGCCGCACAAAATTATGATTTCAGCAATATCGATATCGTACCCGAGGTTCTCGAGGGTGCAGACAACGATTTTGGGATCATTTTTAAATCCGAGATGACGCCGCACAAGATTATGATTTCAGCAATATGGATATCGTACCCGAGGTTCTCGAGGGTGCAGAGAAAGATTTTGTGGTCAGTTTTCAAATCCAAGATGGCCGCCGCTCAATAGTATGATAACTACATTATGGATATCGTATCAGAGGTTCTCGAGGGTGCTGAGAACAATTTTTAGATCATTTTCAAATCCAAGATGGCCACCGCACAAAATTATGCTTTCAGCAATATAGATATCGTACCCGAGGTTCTCGAGGGTGCAGAGAACGATTTTGTGATAATTTTTCATATCCAAGATGGCCGCCGCTCAAAAGTATGATAACTACATTATGGGTATCGTATCCGAGGTTCTCGAGAGTGCACAGAACGATTTTGTGATCATTTTTGAAATCCAAGATGGCCGCCGCTCAAAATTATGATAACTAGATTATTGGTATCGTATCCTAGGTTCTCAAGGGTGCAGAGAAAGATTTTGTGATCAGTTTTCAAATACAAGATGGCCGCCGCTCAAAAGTATGATAACTACATTATGGGTATCGAACCCGAGGTTCTCGAGGGTGCTGAGAACGATTTTGAGATCATTTTTCTAATCCAAGATGGCCGCCGCACAAAATTATGTATTCAGCAATATGGATATCGTGTCCGAGATTCTCGAGGGTGCAGAAAACATTTTTGGGATCATTTTTAAATCCGAGATGGCCGCCGCTCAAAAATATGATAACTAGATTATGGGAATCGTATCCTAGGTTCTCGAGAGTGCAGAGAAAGATTTGGTGATCATTTTTCAAATCCAAGATGGCTGTCGAACAAAATTATGATTTCAGCAAAATGGATATCGTACCCGAGGTTCTCGAGGGTGCAGAGAAAGATTTTGTGGTCAGTTTTCAAATCCAAGATGGCCGCCGCACAAAATTATGCTTTCAGCAATATAGATATCGTACCCGAGGTTCTCGAGGGTGCAGAGAACGATGTTGTGATAATTTTTCATATCCAAGATGGCCGCCAGTCAAAAGTATGATAACTACATTGTGGATATCGTATCCCAGGTTCTCGAGGGTGCTGAGAACAATTTTTAGATCATTTTTCAAATCCAAGATGGCCACCGCACAAAATTATGCTTTTAGCAATATAGATATCGTACCCGAGGTTCTCGAGGGTGCAGAGAACGATTTTGTGATAATTTTTCATATCCAAGATGGCCGCCGCTCAAAAGTATGATAACTACATTATGGGTATCGTATCCGAGGTTCTCGAGAGTGCACAGAACGATTTTGTGATCATTTTTGAAATCCAAAATGGCCGCCGCTCAAAATTATGATAACTAGATTATTGGTATCGTATCCTAGGTTCTCGTGGGTGCAGAGAAAGATTTTGTGATCAGTTTTCAAATACAAGATGGCCAACACTCAAAAGTATGATAACTACATTACGGGTATCGTACCCGAGGTTCTCGAGGTTGCTGAGAACGATTTTGAGATCATTTTTCTAATCCAAGATGGCCACCGCACAAAATTATGTATTCAGCAATATGGATATCGTGTCCGAGGTTCTCGAGAGTGCAGAGAACGATTTTGTGGTCAGTTTTCATATCCAAGATGGCCGCCGCTCAAAAGCATGATAACTACATTATGGATATCGTACCCGAGGTTCTCGAGGGTGCAGACAACGATTTTGGGATCATTTTTAAATCCGAGAAGACGCCGCACAAGATTATGATTTCAGCAATATGGATATCGTACCCGAGGTTCTCGAGGGTGCAGAGAAAGATTTTGTGGTCAGTTTTCAAATCCAAGATGGCCGCCGCTCAAAAGTATGATAACTACATTGTGGATATCGTATCCCAGGTTCTCGAGGGTGCTGAGAACAATTTTTAGATCATTTTCAAATCCATGATGGCCACCGCACAAAATTATGCTTTCAGCAATATAGATATCGTACCCGAGGTTCTCGAGGGTGCAGAGAACGATTTTGTGATAATTTTTCATATCCAAGATGGCCGCCAGTCAAAAGTATGATAACTACATTGTGGATATCGTATCCCAGGTTCTCGAGGGTGCTGAGAACAATTTTTAGATCATTTTTCAAATCCAAGATGGCCACCGCACAAAATTATGCTTTCAGCAATATAGATATCGTACCCGAGGTTCTCGAGGGTGCAAAGAACGATTTTGTGATAATTTTTCATATCCAAGATGGCCGCCGCTCAAAAGTATGATAACTACATTATGGGTATCGTATCCGAGGTTCTCGAGAGTGCACAGAACGATTTTGTGATCATTTTTGAAATCCAAAATGGCCGCCGCTCAAAATTATGATAACTAGATTATTGGTATCGTATCCTAGGTTCTCGTGGGTGCAGAGAAAGATTTTGTGATCAGTTTTCAAATACAAGATGGCCGCCGCTCAAAAGTATGATAACTAGATTATGGGAATCGTACCTAGGTTCTTGAGGGTGCAGAGAAAGATTTGGTGATCATTTTTCAAATCCAAGATGGCTGTCGCACAAAATTATGATTTCAGCAATATGGATATCGTACCCGAGGTTCTCGAGGGTGCAGAGAAAGATTTTGTGGTCAGTTTTCAAATCTAAGATGGCCGCTGCTCAAAAGTATGATAACTACATTATGGGTATCGTATCCCAGGTTCTCGAGGAAGCTGAGAACAATTTTGTGATCATTTTTCAAATCCAAGATGGCCGCCGCACAAAATTATGATTTCAGCAATATGGATATCGTACCCGAGGTTCTCGAGGGTGCAGAGAAAAATTCTGTGGTCATTTTTCAAATCCAAGATGGCCGCCGCACAAAATTATGATTTCAGCAATATGGATATCGTACCCGAGGTTCTCGAGGGTGCAGAGAAAGATTTTGTGGACAGTTTTCATATCCAAGATGGCCGCCGCTCAAAAGTATGATAACTACATTATGGGTATCGTATCCCAGGTTCTCGAGGGTGCTGAGAACTATTTTGTGATCATTTTTCTAATCCAAGATGGCCGCCGCACAAAATTATGATTTCAGCAATATGGATATCGTACCCGAGGTTCTCGAGGGTGCAGACAACGATTTTTGGATCATTTTTAAATCCGAGATGGCCGCCGCACAAGATTATTATTTCAGCAATATGGATATCGTACCCGAGGTTCTCGAGGTTGCTGAGAACGATTTTGAGATCATTTTTCTAATCCAATATGGCCACCGCACAAAATTATGTATTCAGCAATATGGATATCGTGTCCGAGGTTCTCGAGGGTGCAGAAAACAATTTTGGGATCATTTTAAAATCCGAGATGGCCGCCGCTCAAAAGTATGATAACTAGATTAAAGGTATCGTATCCTAGGCTATCGAGGGTGCAGAGAAAGATTATGTGATCAGTTTTCAAATCCAAGACGGCCGCCGCTCAATAGTATGATAACTACATTATGGATATCGTATCAGAGGTTCTCGAGGGTGCTGAGAACAATATTGTGATCATTTTTCAAATCCAAGATGGCCACTGCACAAAATTATGCTTTCAGCAATATAGATATCGTACCCGAGGTTCTCGAGGGTGCAGAGAACGATTTTGTGATAATTTTTCATATCCAAGATGGCCGCCGCTCAAAAGTATGATAACTACATTATGGGTATCGTATCCGAGGTTCTCGAGAGTGCACAGAACGATTTTGTGATCATTTTTGAAATCCAAAATGGCCGCTGCTCAAAATTATGATAACTAGATTATTGGTATCGTATCCTAGGTTCTCGAGGGTGCAGAGAAAGATTATGTGATCAGTTTTCAAATACAAGATGGCCAACACTCAAAAGTATGATAACTACATTACGGGTATCGTACCCGAGGTTCTCGAGGGTGCTGAGAACGATTTTGAGATCATTTTTCTAACTCAAGATGGCCACCGCACAAAATTATGTATTCAGCAATATGGATATCGTGTCCGAGGTTCTCGAGGGTGCAGAAAACAATTTTGGGATCATTTTAAAATCCGAGATTGCCGCCGCTCAAAAGTATGATAACTAGATTATAGGTATCGTATCAGAGGTTCTCGAGGGTGCTGAGAACAATTTTTAGATCATTTTCAAATCCAAGATGGCCACCGCACAAAATTATGCTTTCAGGAATATAGATATCGTACCCGAGGTTCTCGAGGGTGCAGAGAACGATTTTGTGATAATTTTTCATATCCAAGATGGCCGCCGCTCAAAAGTATGATAACTACATTATGGGTATCGTATCCGAGGTTCTCGAGAGTGCACAGAACGATTTTGTGATCATTTTTGAAATCCAAAATGGCCGCTGCTCAAAATTATGATAACTAGATTATTGGTATCGTATCCTAGGTTCTCGAGGGTGCAGAGAAAGATTATGTGATCAGTTTTCAAATACAAGATGGCCAACACTCAAAAGTATGATAACTACATTACGGGTATCGTACCCGAGGTTCTCGAGGGTGCTGAGAACGATTTTGAGATCATTTTTCTAACTCAAGATGGCCACCGCACAAAATTATGTATTCAGCAATATGGATATCGTGTCCGAGGTTCTCGAGGGTGCAGAAAACAATTTTGGGATCATTTTAAAATCCGAGATTGCCGCCGCTCAAAAGTATGATAACTAGATTATAGGTATCGTATCAGAGGTTCTCGAGGGTGCTGAGAACAATTTTTAGATCATTTTCAAATCCAAGATGGCCACCGCACAAAATTATGCTTTCAGGAATATAGATATCGTACCCGAGGTTCTCGAGGGTGCAGAGAACGATTTTGTGATAATTTTTCATATCCAAGATGGCCGCCGCTCAAAAGCATGATAACTACATTATGGGTATCGTATCCGAGGTTCTCGAGAGTGCACAGAACGATTTTGTGATCATTTTTGAAAACCATGATGGCCGCCGCTCAAAATTATGATGACTAGATTATTGTTATCGTATCCTAGGTTCTCGAGGGTGCAGAGAAACATTTTGTGATCAGTTTTCAAATACAAGATGGCCGCCGCTCAAAAGTATGATAACTACATTATGGATATCGTATCAGAGGTTCTCGAGGGTGCTGAGAACGATTTTGTGATCATTTTTGTAATCCAAGATGGCCGCCGCACAAAATTATGATTTCAGCAATATCGATATCGTACCCGAGGTTCTCGAGGGTGCAGACAACGATTTTGGGATCATTTTTAAATCCGAGATGACGCCGCACAAGATTATGATTTCAGCAATATGGATATCGTACCCGAGGTTCTCGAGGGTGCAGAGAAAGATTTTGTGGTCAGTTTTCAAATCCAAGATGGCCGCCGCTCAATAGTATGATAACTACATTATGGATATCGTATCAGAGGTTCTCGAGGGTGCTGAGAACAATTTTTAGATCATTTTCAAATCCAAGATGGCCACCGCACAAAATTATGCTTTCAGCAATATAGATATCGTACCCGAGGTTCTCGAGGGTGCAGAGAACGATTTTGTGATAATTTTTCATATCCAAGATGGCCGCCGCTCAAAAGTATGATAACTACATTATGGGTATCGTATCCGAGGTTCTCGAGAGTGCACAGAACGATTTTGTGATCATTTTTGAAATCCAAGATGGCCGCCGCTCAAAATTATGATAACTAGATTATTGGTATCGTATCCTAGGTTCTCAAGGGTGCAGAGAAAGATTTTGTGATCAGTTTTCAAATACAAGATGGCCGCCGCTCAAAAGTATGATAACTACATTATGGGTATCGAACCCGAGGTTCTCGAGGGTGCTGAGAACGATTTTGAGATCATTTTTCTAATCCAAGATGGCCGCCGCACAAAATTATGTATTCAGCAATATGGATATCGTGTCCGAGATTCTCGAGGGTGCAGAAAACATTTTTGGGATCATTTTTAAATCCGAGATGGCCGCCGCTCAAAAATATGATAACTAGATTATGGGAATCGTATCCTAGGTTCTCGAGAGTGCAGAGAAAGATTTGGTGATCATTTTTCAAATCCAAGATGGCTGTCGAACAAAATTATGATTTCAGCAAAATGGATATCGTACCCGAGGTTCTCGAGGGTGCAGAGAAAGATTTTGTGGTCAGTTTTCAAATCCAAGATGGCCGCCGCACAAAATTATGCTTTCAGCAATATAGATATCGTACCCGAGGTTCTCGAGGGTGCAGAGAACGATGTTGTGATAATTTTTCATATCCAAGATGGCCGCCAGTCAAAAGTATGATAACTACATTGTGGATATCGTATCCCAGGTTCTCGAGGGTGCTGAGAACAATTTTTAGATCATTTTTCAAATCCAAGATGGCCACCGCACAAAATTATGCTTTCAGCAATATAGATATCGTACCCGAGGTTCTCGAGGGTGCAGAGAACGATTTTGTGATAATTTTTCATATCCAAGATGGCCGCCGCTCAAAAGTATGATAACTACATTATGGGTATCGTATCCGAGGTTCTCGAGAGTGCACAGAACGATTTTGTGATCATTTTTGAAATCCAAAATGGACGCCGCTCAAAATTATGATAACTAGATTATTGGTATCGTATCCTAGGTTCTCGTGGGTGCAGAGAAAGATTTTGTGATCAGTTTTCAAATACAAGATGGCCAACACTCAAAAGTATGATAACTACATTACGGGTATCGTACCCGAGGTTCTCGAGGTTGCTGAGAACGATTTTGAGATCATTTTTCTAATCCAAGATGGCCACCGCACAAAATTATGTATTCAGCAATATGGATATCGTGTCCGAGGTTCTCGAGAGTGCACAGAACGATTTTGTGATCATTTTTGAAATCCAAAATGGCCGCCGCTCAAAATTATGATAACTAGATTATTGGTATCGTATCCTAGGTTCTCGAGGGTGCAGAGAAAGATTATGTGATCAGTTTTCAAATACAAGATGGCCAACACTCAAAAGTATGATAACTACATTACGGGTATCGTACCCGAGGTTCTCGAGGGTGCTGAGAACGATTTTGAGATCATTTTTCTAATTCAAGATGGCCACCGCACAAAATTATGTATTCAGCAATATGGATATCGTGTCCGAGGTTCTCGAGGGTGCAGAAAACAATTTTGGGATCATTTTAAAATCCGAGATTGCCGCCGCTCAAAAGTATGATAACTAGATTATAGGTATCGTATCAGAGGTTCTCGAGGGTGCTGAGAACGATTTTGAGATCATTTTTCTAATCCAAGATGGCCGCCGCACAAAATTATGATTTCAGCAATATGGATATCGTACCCGAGGTTCTCGAGGGTGCAGAGAAAGATTTTGTGGTCAGTTTTCAAATCCAAGATGGCCGCCGCTCAATAGTATGATAACTACATTATGGATATCGTATCAGAGGTTCTCGAGGGTGCTGAGAACAATTTTTAGATCATTTTCAAATCCAAGATGGCCACCGCACAAAATTATGCTTTCAGCAATATAGATATCGTACCCGAGGTTCTCGAGGGTGCAGAGAACGATTTTGTGATAATTTTTCATATCCAAGATGGCCGCCGCTCAAAAGTATGATAACTACATTATGGGTATCGTATCCGAGGTTCTCGAGAGTGCACAGAACGATTTTGTGATCATTTTTGAAATCCAAGATGGCCGCCGCTCAAAATTATGATAACTAGATTATTGGTATCGTATCCTAGGTTCTCGAGGGTAAAGAGAAAGATTTTGTGATCAGTTTTCAAATACAAGATGGCCGCCGCTCAAAAGTATGATAACTACATTATGGGTATCGAACCCGAGGTTCTCGAGGGTGCTGAGAACGATTTTGAGATCATTTTTCTAATCCAAGATGGCCGCCGCACAAAATTATGTATTCAGCAATATGGATATCGTGTCCGAGATTCTCGAGGGTGCAGAAAACATTTTTGGGATCATTTTTAAATCCGAGATGGCCGCCGCTCAAAAATATGATAACTAGATTATGGGAATCGTATCCTAGGTTCTCGAGGGTGCAGAGAAAGATTTGGTGATCATTTTTCAAATCCAAGATGGCTGTCGAACAAAATTATGATTTCAGCAATATGGATATCGTACCCGAGGTTCTCGAGGGTGCAGAGAAAGATTTTGTGGTCAGTTTACAAATCCAAGATGGCCGCCGCACAAAATTATGCTTTCAGCAATATAGATATCGTACCTGAGGTTCTCGAGGGTGCAGAGAACGATGTTGTGATAATTTTTCATATCCAAGATGGCCGCCAGTCAAAAGTATGATAACTACATTGTGGATATCGTATCCCAGGTTCTCGAGGGTGCTGAGAACAATTTTTAGATCATTTTTCAAATCCAAGATGGCCACCGCACAAAATTATGCTTTCAGCAATATAGATATCGTACCCGAGGTTCTCGAGGGTGCAGAGAACGATTTTGTGATAATTTTTCATATCCAAGATGGCCGCCGCTCAAAAGTATGATAACTACATTATGGGTATCGTATCCGAGGTTCTCGAGAGTGCACAGAACGATTTTGTGATCATTTTTGAAATCCAAAATGGCCGCCGCTCAAAATTATGATAACTAGATTATTGGTATCGTATCCTAGGTTCTCGTGGGTGCAGAGAAAGATTTTGTGATCAGTTTTCAAATACAAGATGGCCAACACTCAAAAGTATGATAACTACATTACGGGTATCGTACCCGAGGTTCTCGAGGTTGCTGAGAACGATTTTGAGATCATTTTTCTAATCCAAGATGGCCACCGCACAAAATTATGTATTCAGCAATATGGATATCGTGTCCGAGGTTCTCGAGAGTGCACAGAACGATTTTGTGATCATTTTTGAAATCCAAAATGGCCGCCGCTCAAAATTATGATAACTAGATTATTGGTATCGTATCCTAGGTTCTCGAGGGTGCAGAGAAAGATTATGTGATCAGTTTTCAAATACAAGATGGCCAACACTCAAAAGTATGATAACTACATTACGGGTATCGTACCCGAGGTTCTCGAGGGTGCTGAGAACGATTTTGAGATCATTTTTCTAATTCAAGATGGCCGCCGCACAAAATTATGTATTCAGCAATATGGATATCGTGTCCGAGGTTCTCGAGGGTGCAGAAAACAATTTTGGGATCATTTTAAAATCCGAGATTGCCGCCGCTCAAAAGTATGATAACTAGATTATAGGTATCGTATCAGAGGTTCTCGAGGGTGCTGAGAACGATTTTGTGATCATTTTTCTAATCCAAGATGGCCGCCGCACAAAATTATGATTTCAGCAATATGGATATCGTACCCGAGGTTCTCGAGGGTGCAGACAACGATTTTGGGATCATTTTTAAATCCGAGATGACGCCGCACAAGATTATGATTTCAGCAATATGGATATCGTACCCGAGGTTCTCGAGGGTGCAAAGAAAGATTTTGTGGTCAGTTTTCAAATCCAAGATGGCCGCCGCTCAAAAGTATGATAACTACATTGTGGATATCGTATCCCAGGTTCTCGAGGGTGCTGAGAACAATTTTTAGATCATTTTCAAATCCAAGATGGCCACCGCACAAAATTATGCTTTCAGGAATATAGATATCGTACCCGAGGTTCTCGAGGGTGCAGAGAACGATTTTGTGATCATTTTTGAAAACCAAGATGGCCGCCGCTCAAAATTATGATAACTAGATTATGGGTATCGTATCCGAGGTTCTCGAGAGTGCACAGAACGATTTTGTGATCATTTTTGAAAACCAAGATGGCCGCCGCTCAAAATTATGATAACTAGATTATTGGTATCGTATCCTAGGTTCTCGAGGGTGCAGAAAAAGATTTTGTGGTCAGTTTTCAAATCTAAGATGGCCGCCGCTCAAAAGTATGATAACTACATTATGGGTATCGTATCCCAGGTTCTCGAGGAAGCCGAGAACAATTTTGTGATCATTTTTCAAATCCAAGATGGCCGCCGCACAAAATTATGATTTCAGCAATATGGATATCGTACCCGAGGTTCTCGAGGGTGCAGAGAACGATTTGGTGATCATTTTTCAAATACAAGATGGCCGCCGCACAAATTATGATTTCAGCAATATGGATATCGTACCCGAGGTTCTCGAGGGTGTAGATAAAGATTTTGTGGTCAGTTAACAAATCCAAGATGGTCGCCGCACAAAATAATGATTTAAGCAATAAGGATATCGTACCCGAGCTTCTCAAGGGTGCAGAGAACGATTTTGTGATCATTTTTCAAATCCAAGATGGCCGCCGCACAAAATTATGATTTCAGCAATATAGATATCGTACCCGAGGTTCTCGAGGGTGCAGAGAAAGATTTTGTGGACAATTTTCAAATCCAAGATGGCCGCCGCTCAAAAGTATGATTACTACATTATGGGTATCGTATCCCAGGTTCTCGAGGGTGCTGAGAACGATTTTGTGATCATTTTTCTAATCCAAGATGGCCGCCGCACAAAATTATGATTTCAGCAATATGGATATCGTACCCGAGGTTCTCAAGGGTGCAGACAACGATTTTGGGATCATTTTTAAATCCGAGATGGCCGCCGCACAAGATTATGATTTCAGCAATATGGATATCGTACCCGAGGTTCTCGAGGGTGCTGAGAACAATTTTGTGATCATTTTTCAAATCCAAGATGGCCACCGCACAAAATTATGCTTTCAGCAATATAGATATCGTACCCGAGGTTCTCGAGGGTGCAGAGAACTATTTTGTGATAATTTTTCATATCCAAGATGGCCACCGCACAAAATTATGCTTTCAGCAAAAAAGATATCGTACCCGAGGTTCTCGAGGGTGCAGAGAAAGATTTTGTGATCAGTTTTCAAATACAAGATGGCCACCACTCAAAAGTATGATAACTACATTACGGGTATCGTACCCGAGGTTCTCGAGGGTGCTGAGAACGATTTTGAGATCATTTTTCTAATCCAAGATGGCCACCGCACAAAATTATGTATTCAGCAATATGGATATCGTGTCCGAGGTTCTCGAGGGTGCAGAAAACAATTTTGGGATCATTTTAAAATCCGAGATGGCCGCCAATCAAAAGTATGATAACTAGATTATAGGTATAGTATCCTAGGTTCTCGAGGGTGCAGAGAAAGATTATGTGATCAGTTTTCGAATCCAAGATTGCCGCCGCTCAAAAGTATGATAACTACATTATGGATATCGTATCAGAGGTTCTCGAGGGTGCTGAGAACGATTTTGTGATCATTTTTCTAATCCATGATGGCCGCCGCACAAAATTATGATTTCAGCAATATGGATATCGTACCCGAGGTTCTCGAGGGTGCAGACAACGATTTTGGGATCATTTTTAAATCCGAGATGGCCGCCGCACAAGATTATGATTTCAGCAATATGGATATCGTACCCGAGGTTCTCGAGGGTGCAGAGAAAGATTTTGTGGTCAGTTTTCAAATCCAAGATGGCCGCCTTTCAAAAGTATGATAACTACATTGTGGATATCGTACCCGAGGTTCTCGAGGATGCAGAGAACGATTTGGTGATCATTTTTCAAATCCAAGATGGCCGCCGCTCAAAAGTATGATAACTACATTATGGGTATCGTATCCGAGGTTCTCGAGAGTGCCGAAAACAATATTGGGACCATTTTGAAATCCAAGATGGCCGCCGCACAAAACAGTGTTTTCACCAATGTAGATATCGTGTCCGAGGTTCTCGAGGGTGCAGAAAAACAATTTTGGGATCATTTTTCAAATCCAAGATGGCCGCCGCAAAAAATTATGATTTCAGCAATATGGATATCGTACCCGAGGTTCTCGAAGGTACAGAGAAAGATTTTCTGATCAGTTTTCAATTACAAGATGGCCGCCGCTCAAAAGTATGATAACTAGATTATGGGAATCGTACCTAGGTTCTTGAGGGTGCAGAGAAAGATTTGGTGATCATTTTTCAAATCCAAGATGGCTGTCGCACAAAATTATGATTTCAGCAATATGGATATCGTACCCGAGGTTCTCGAGGGTGCAGAGAAAGATTTTGTGGTCAGTTTTCAAATCTAAGATGGCCGCTGCTCAAAAGTATGATAACTACATTATGGGTATCGTATCCCAGGTTCTCGAGGAAGCTGAGAACAATTTTGTGATCATTTTTCAAATCCAAGATGGCCGCCGCACAAAATTATGATTTCAGCAATATGGATATCGTACCCGAGGTTCTCGAGGGTGCAGAGAAAAATTCTGTGATCATTTTTCAAATCCAAGATGGCCGCCGCACAAAATTATGATTTCAGCAATATGGATATCGTACCCGAGGTTCTCGAGGGTGCAGAGAAACATTTTGTGGACAGTTTTCATATCCAAGATGGCCGCCGCTCAAAAGTATGATAACTACATTATGGGTATCGTATCCCAGGTTCTCGAGGGTGCTGAGAACGATTTTGTGATCATTTTTCTAATCCAAGATGGCCGCCGCACAAAATTATGATTTCAGCAATATGGATATCGTACCCGAGGTTCTCGAGGGTGCAGACAACGATTTTGGGATCATTTTTAAATCCGAGATGGCCGCCGCACAAGATTATTATTTCAGCAATATGGATATCAAACCCGAGGTTCTCGAGGGTGCTGAGAACAATATTGTGATCATTTTTCAAATCCAAGATGGCCACTGCACAAAATTACGCTTTCAGCAATATAGATAACGTACCCGAGGTTCTCGAGGGTGCAGAGAACGATTTTGTGATAATTTTTCATATCCAAGATGGCCGCCGCTCAAAAGTATGATAACTACATTATGGGTATCGTATCCGAGGTTCTCGAGAGTGCACAGAACGATTTTGTGATCATTTTTGAAATCCAAAATGGCCGCCGCTCAAAATTATGATAACTAGATTATTGGTATCGTATCCTAGGTTCTCGAGGGTGCAGAGAAAGATTATGTGATCAGTTTTCAAATACAAGATGGCCAACACTCAAAAGTATGATAACTACATTACGGGTATCGTACCCGAGGTTCTCGAGGGTGCTGAGAACGATTTTGAGATCATTTTTCTAACTCAAGATGGCCACCGCACAAAATTATGTATTCAGCAATATGGATATCGTGTCCGAGGTTCTCGAGGGTGCAGAAAACAATTTTGGGATCATTTTAAAATCCGAGATTGCCGCCGCTCAAAAGTATGATAACTAGATTATAGGTATCGTATCAGAGGTTCTCGAGGGTGCTGAGAACGATTTTGTGGTCAGTTTTCATATCCAAGATGGCCGCCGCTCAAAAGCATGATAACTACATTATGGGTATCGTATCCGAGGTTCTCGAGAGTGCACAGAACGATTTTGTGATCATTTTTGAAAACCAAGATGGCCGCCGCTCAAAATTATGATAACTAGATTATTGGTATCGTATCCTAGGTTCTCGAGGGTGCAGAGAAAGATTTTGTGATCAGTTTTCAAATACAAGATGGCCGCCGCTCAAAAGTATGATAACTACATTATGGATATCGTATCAGATGTTCTCGAGGGTGCTGAGAACGATTTTGTGATCATTTTTGTCATCCAAGATGGCCGCCGCACAAAATTATGATTTCAGCAATATGGATATCGTACCCGAGGTTCTCGAGGGTGCAGACAACGATTTTGGGATCATTTTTAAATCCGAGATGACGCCGCACAAGATTATGATTTCAGCAATATGGATATCGTACCCGAGGTTCTCGAGGGTGCAGAGAAAGATTTTGTGATCAGTTTTCAAATACAAGATGGCCGCCGCTCAAAAGTATGATAACTACATTATGGGTATCGAACCCGAGGTTCTCGAGGGTGCTGAGAACGATTTTGAGATCATTTTTCTAATCCAAGATGGCCGCCGCACAAAATTATGTATTCAGCAATATGGATATCGTACCCGAGGTTCTCGAGGGTGCAGACAACGATTTTGGGATCATTTTTAAATCCGAGATGACGCCGCACAAGATTATGATTTCAGCAATATGGATATCGTACCCGAGGTTCTCGAGGGTGCAGAGAAAGATTTTGTGATCAGTTTTCAAATACAAGATGGCCGCCGCTCAAAATTATGATAACTACATTATGGGTATCGTATCCGAGGTTCTCGAGAGTGCACAGAACGATTTTGTGATCATTTTTGAAATCCAAGATGGCCGCCGCTCAAAATTATGATAACTAGATTATTGGTATCGTATCCTAGGTTCTCGAGGGTGCAGAGAAAGATTTTGTGATCAGTTTTCAAATACAAGATGGCCGCCGCTCAAAAGTATGATAACTACATTATGGGTATCGAACCCGAGGTTCTCGAGGGTGCTGAGAACGATTTTGAGATCATTTTTCTAATCCAAGATGGCCGCCGCACAAAATTATGTATTCAGCAATATGGATATCGTGTCCGAGATTCTCGAGGGTGCAGAAAACATTTTTGGGATCATTTTTAAATCCGAGATGGCCGCCGCTCAAAAATATGATAACTAGATTATGGGAATCGTATCCTAGGTTCTCGAGGGTGCAGAGAAAGATTTGGTGATCATTTTTCAAATCCAAGATGGCTGTCGAACAAAATTATGATTTCAGCAATATGGATATCGTACCCGAGGTTCTCGAGGGTGCAGAGAAAGATTTTGTGGTCAGTTTTCAAATCCAAGATGGCCGCCGCACAAAATTATGCTTTCAGCAATATAGATATCGTACCCGAGGTTCTCGAGGGTGCAGAGAACGATGTTGTGATAATTTTTCATATCCAAGATGGCCGCCAGTCAAAAGTATGATAACTACATTGTGGATATCGTATCCCAGGTTCTCGAGGGTGCTGAGAACAATTTTTAGATCATTTTTCAAATCCAAGATGGCCACCGCACAAAATTATGCTTTCAGCAATATAGATATCGTACCCGAGGTTCTCGAGGGTGCAGAGAACGATTTTGTGATAATTTTTCATATCCAAGATGGCCGCCGCTCAAAAGTATGATAACTACATTATGGGTATCGTATCCGAGGTTCTCGAGAGTGCACAGAACGATTTTGTGATCATTTTTGAAATCCAAAATGGCCGCCGCTCAAAATTATGATAACTAGATTATTGGTATCGTATCCTAGGTTCTCGAGGGTGCAGAGAAAGATTATGTGATCAGTTTTCAAATACAAGATGGCCAACACTCAAAAGTATGATAACTACATTACGGGTATCGTACCCGAGGTTCTCGAGGGTGCTGAGAACGATTTTGAGATCATTTTTCTAACTCAAGATGGCCACCGCACAAAATTATGTATTCAGCAATATGGATATCGTGTCCGAGGTTCTCGAGGGTGCAGAAAACAATTTTGGGATCATTTTAAAATCCGAGATTGCCGCCGCTCAAAAGTATGATAACTAGATTATAGGTATCGTATCAGAGGTTCTCGAGGGTGCTGAGAACAATTTTTAGATCATTTTCAAATCCAAGATGGCCACCGCACAAAATTATGCTTTCAGGAATATAGATATCGTACCCGAGGTTCTCGAGGGTGCTGAGAACGATTTTGTGGTCAGTTTTCATATCCAAGATGGCCGCCGCTCAAAAGCATGATAACTACATTATGGGTATCGTATCCGAGGTTCTCGAGAGTGCACAGAACGATTTTGTGATCATTTTTGAAAACCAAGATGGCCGCCGCTCAAAATTATGATAACTAGATTATTGGTATCGTATCCTAGGTTCTCGAGGGTGCAGAGAAAGATTTTGTGATCAGTTTTCAAATACAAGATGGCCGCCGATCAAAAGTATGATAACTACATTATGGATATCGTATCAGATGTTCTCGAGGGTGCTGAGAACGATTTTGTGATCATTTTTGTAATCCAAGATGGCCGCCGCACAAAATTATGATTTCAGCAATATGGATATCGTACCCGAGGTTCTCGAGGGTGCAGACAACGATTTTGGGATCATTTTTAAATCCGAGATGACGCCGCACAAGATTATGATTTCAGCAATATGGATATCGTACCCGAGGTTCTCGAGGGTGCAGAGAAAGATTTTGTGATCAGTTTTCAAATACAAGATGGCCGCCGCTCAAAAGTATGATAACTACATTATGGGTATCGAACCCGAGGTTCTCGAGGGTGCTGAGAACGATTTTGAGATCATTTTTCTAATCCAAGATGGCCGCCGCACAAAATTATGTATTCAGCAATATGGATATCGTACCCGAGGTTCTCGAGGGTGCAGACAACGATTTTGGGATCATTTTTAAATCCGAGATGACGCCGCACAAGATTATGATTTCAGCAATATGGATATCGTACCCGAGGTTCTCGAGGGTGCAGAGAAAGATTTTGTGATCAGTTTTCAAATACAAGATGGCCGCCGCTCAAAATTATGATAACTACATTATGGGTATCGTATCCGAGGTTCTCGAGAGTGCACAGAACGATTTTGTGATCATTTTTGAAATCCAAGATGGCCGCCGCTCAAAATTATGATAACTAGATTATTGGTATCGTATCCTAGGTTCTCGAGGGTGCAGAGAAAGATTTTGTGATCAGTTTTCAAATACAAGATGGCCGCCGCTCAAAAGTATGATAACTACATTATGGGTATCGAACCCGAGGTTCTCGAGGGTGCTGAGAACGATTTTGAGATCATTTTTCTAATCCAAGATGGCCGCCGCACAAAATTATGTATTCAGCAATATGGATATCGTGTCCGAGATTCTCGAGGGTGCAGAAAACATTTTTGGGATCATTTTTAAATCCGAGATGGCCGCCGCTCAAAAATATGATAACTAGATTATGGGAATCGTATCCTAGGTTCTCGAGGGTGCAGAGAAAGATTTGGTGATCATTTTTCAAATCCAAGATGGCTGTCGAACAAAATTATGATTTCAGCAATATGGATATCGTACCCGAGGTTCTCGAGGGTGCAGAGAAAGATTTTGTGGTCAGTTTTCAAATCCAAGATGGCCGCCGCACAAAATTATGCTTTCAGCAATATAGATATCGTACCCGAGGTTCTCGAGGGTGCAGAGAACGATGTTGTGATAATTTTTCATATCCAAGATGGCCGCCAGTCAAAAGTATGATAACTACATTGTGGATATCGTATCCCAGGTTCTCGAGGGTGCTGAGAACAATTTTTAGATCATTTTTCAAATCCAAGATGGCCACCGCACAAAATTATGCTTTCAGCAATATAGATATCGTACCCGAGGTTCTCGAGGGTGCAGAGAACGATTTTGTGATAATTTTTCATATCCAAGATGGCCGCCGCTCAAAAGTATGATAACTACATTATGGGTATCGTATCCGAGGTTCTCGAGAGTGCACAGAACGATTTTGTGATCATTTTTGAAATCCAAAATGGCCGCCGCTCAAAATTATGATAACTAGATTATTGGTATCGTATCCTAGGTTCTCGTGGGTGCAGAGAAAGATTTTGTGATCAGTTTTCAAATACAAGATGGCCAACACTCAAAAGTATGATAACTACATTACGGGTATCGTACCCGAGGTTCTCGAGGTTGCTGAGAACGATTTTGAGATCATTTTTCTAATCCAAGATGGCCACCGCACAAAATTATGTATTCAGCAATATGGATATCGTGTCCGAGGTTCTCGAGGGTGCAGAAAACAATTTTGGGATCATTTTAAAATCCGAGATGGCCGCCGCTCAAAAGTATGATAACTAGATTATAGGTATCGTATCCTAGGTTATCGAGGGTGCAGAGAAAGATTATGTGATCAGTTTTCAAATCCAAGACGGCCGCCGCTCAATAGTATGATAACTACATTATGGATATCGTATCAGAGGTTCTCGAGGGTGCTGAGAACGATTTTGTGATCATTTTTCTAATCCAAGATGGCCGCCGCACAAAATTATGATTTCAGCAATATGGATATCGTACCCGAGGTTCTCGAGGGTGCAGACAACGATTTTGGGATCATTTTTAAATCCGAGATGGCCGCCGCACAAGATTATGATTTCAGCAATATGGATATCGTACCCGAGGTTCTCGAGGGTGCAGAGAAAGATTTTGTGGTCAGTTTTCAAATCCAAGATGGCCGCCTCTCAAAAGTATGATAACTACATTGTGGATATCGTATCCCAGGTTCTCGAGGGTGCTGAGAACAATTTTTAGATCATTTTTCAAATCCAAGATGGCCACCGCACAAAATTATGCTTTCAGCAATATAGATATCGTACCCGAGGTTCTCGAGAGTGCAGAAAACAATATTGGGACCATTTAGAAATCCAAGATGGCCGCCGCACAAAACAATGTTTTCACCAATGTAGATATCGTGTCCGAGGTTCTCGAGGGTGCAGAAAAACAATTTTGGGATCATTTTTCAAATCCAAGATGGCCGCCGCAAAAAATTATGATTTCAGCAATATGGATATCGTACCCGAGGTTCTCGAAGGTACAGAGAAAGATTTTCTGATCAGTTTTCAATTACAAGATGGCCGCCGCTCAAAAGTATGATAACTACGTCATGGGTATCGTACCCGAGGTTCTCGAGGGTGCTGAGAACGATTTTGAGATCATTTTTCTAATCCAAGATGGCCGCCGCACAAAATTATGTATTCAGCAATATGGATATCGTGTCCGAGGTTCTCGAGGGTGCAGAAAACATTTTTGGGATCATTTTTAAATCCGAGATGGTCGCCGCTCAAAAGTATGGTAACTAGATTATGGGAATCGTATCCTAGGTTCTTGAGGGTGCAGAGTAAGATTTGGTGATCATTTTTCAAATTCAAGATGGCTGTCGCACAAAATTATGATTTCAGCAATATGGATATCGTACCCGAGGTTCTCGAGGGTGCAGAGAAAGATTTTGTGGTCAGTTTTCAAATCCAAGATGGCCGCTGCTCAAAAGTATGATAACTACATTATGGGTATCGTATCCCAGGTTCTCTAGGAAGCTGAGAACAATTTTGTGATCATTTTTCAAATCCAAGATGGCCGCCGCACAAAATTATGATTTCAGCAATATGGATATCGTACCTGAGGTTCTCGAGGGTGCAGACAAAGATTTTGAGATCATTTTTCTAATCCAAGATGGCCACCGCACAAAATTATGCTTTCAGCAATATAGATATCGTACCCGAGGTTCTCGAGAGTGCAGAAAACAATATTGGGACCATTTTGAAATCCAAGATGGCCGCCGCACAAAACAATGTTTTCACCAATGTAGATATCGTGTCCGAGGTTCTCGAGGGTGCAGAAAAACAATTTTGGGATCATTTTTCAAATCCAAGATGGCCGCCGCAAAAAATTATGATTTCAGCAATATGGATATCGTACCCGAGGTTCTCGAAGGTACAGAGAAAGATTTTCTGATCAGTTTTCAATTACAAGATGGCCGCCGCTCGAAAGTATGATAACTACGTCATGGGTATCGAACCCGAGGTTCTCGAGGGTGCTGAGAACGATTTTGAGACCATTTTTCTAATCCAAGATGGCCGCCGCACAAAATTATGTATTCAGCAATATGGATATCGTGTCCGAGGTTCTCGAGGGTGCAGAAAACATTTTTGGGATCATTTTTAAATCCGAGATGGCCGCCGCTCAAAAGTATGATAACTAGATTATGGGAATCGTATCCTAGGTTCTTGAGGGAGCAGAGAAAGATTTGGTGATCATTTTTCAAATCCAAGATGGCTGTCGCACAAAATTATGATTTCAGCAATATGGATATCGTACCCGAGGTTCTCGAGGGTGCAGAGAAAGATTTTGTGGTCAGTTTTCAAATCTAAGATGGCCGCCGCTCAAAAGTATGATAACTACATTATGGGTATCGTATCCCAGGTTCTCGAGGAAGCTGAGAACAATTTTGTGATCATTTTTCAAATCCAAGATGGCCGCCGCACAAAATTATGATTTCAGCAATATGGATATCGTACCCGAGGTTCTCGAGGGTGCAGAGAACGATTTGGTGATCATTTTTCAAATACAAGATGGTCGCCGCACAAAATTATGATTTCAGCAATATGGATATCGTACCCGAGGTTCTCGAAGGTACAGAGAAAGATTTTCTGATCAGTTTTCAATTACAAGATGGCCGCCGCTCAAAAGTATGATAACTACGTCATGGGTATCGTACCCGAGGTTCTCGAGGGTGCTGAGAACGATTTTGAGATCATTTTTCTAATCCAAGATGGCCGCCGCACAAAATTATGTATTCAGCAATATGGATATCGTGTCCGAGTTTCTCGAGGGTGCAGAAAACATTTTTGGGATCATTTTTAAATCCGAGATGGTCGCCGCTCAAAAGTATGATAACTACATTATGGGTATCGTATCCCAGGTTCTCGAGGAAGCTGAGAACAATTTTGTGATCATTTTTCAAATCCAAGATGGCCGCCGCACAAAATTATGATTTCAGCAATATGGATATCGTACCCGAGGTTCTCGAGGGTGCAGATAAAGATTTTGTGGTCAGTTATCAAATCCAAGATGGTCGCCGCTCAAAAGTATGATAACTAAATTATGGGTATCGTATCCCAGGTTCTCGAGGAAGCTGAGAACAATTTTGTGATCAGTTTTCAAATCCAAGATGGCCGCCGCACAAAATTATGCTTTCAGCAATATAGATATCGTACCCGAGGTTCTCGAGGGTGCAGAGAAAGATTTTGTGATCATTTTTCAAATCCAAGATGGCCGCCGCACAAAATTATGATTTCAGCAATATGGATATCGTACCCGAGGTTCTCGAGGGTGCAGAGAAAGATTTTGTGGACAGTTTTCATATCCAAGATGGCCGCCGCTCAAAAGTATGATAACTAAATTATGGGTATCGTATCCCAGGTTCTCGAGGAAGCTGAGAACAATTTTGTGATCAGTTTTCAAATCCAAGATGGCCGCCGCACAAAATTATGCTTTCAGCAATATAGATATCGTACCCGAGGTTCTCGAGCGTGCAGAGAACGATTTTGTGATAATTTTTCATATCCAAGATGGCCGCCAGTCAAAAGTATGATAACTACATTGTGGATATCGTACCCGAGGTTCTCGAGGGTGCTGAGAACAATATTGTGATCATTTTTCAAATCCAAGATGGCCACCGCATAAAATTATGTTTTCAGCAATATAGATATCGTACCCGAGGTTCTCGAGGGTGCAGAGAACGATTTTGTGATAATTTTTCATATCCAAGATGGCCGCCGCTCAAAAGTATGATAACTACATTATGGGTATCGTATCCGAGGTTCTCGAGAGTGCACAGAACGATTTTGTGATCATTTTTGAAATCCAAAATGGCCGCCGCTCAAAATTATGATAACTAGATTATTGGTATCGTATCCTAGGTTCTCGAGGGTGCAGAAAACAATTTTGGGATCATTTTAAAATCCGAGATTGCCGCCGCTCAAAATTATGATAACTAGATTATAGGTATCGTATCAGAGGTTCTCGAGGGTGCTGAGAACGATTTTGTGATCATTTTTCTAATCCAAGATGGCCGCCGCACAAAATTATGATTTCAGCAATATGGATATCGTACCCGAGGTTCTCGCGGGTGCAGACAACGATTTTGGGATCATTTTTAAATCCGAGATGACGCCGCATAAGAATATGATTTCAGCAATATGGATATCGTACCCGAGGTTCTCGAGGGTGCAGAGAAAGATTTTGTGGTCAGTTTTCAAATCCAAGATGGCCGCCGCTCAATAGTATGATAACTACATTATGGATATCGTATCAGAGGTTCTCGAGGGTGCTGAGAACAATTTTTAGATCATTTTCAAATCCAAGATGGCCACCGCACAAAATTATGCTTTCAGCAATATAGATATCGTACCCGAGGTTCTTGAGGGTGCAGAGAACGATTTTGTGATAATTTTTCATATCCAAGATGGCCGCCGCTCAAAAGTATGATAACTACATTATGGGTATCGTATCCGAGGTTCTCGAGAGTGCACAGAACGATTTTGTGATCATTTTTGAAATCCAAGATGGCCGCCGCTCAAAATTATGATAACTAGATTATTGGTATCGTATCCTAGGTTCTCGAGGGTGCAGAGAAAGATTTTGTGATCAGTTTTCAAATACAAGATGGCCGCCGCTCAAAAGTATGATAACTACATTATGGGTATCGAACCCGAGGTTCTCGAGGGTGCTGAGAACGATTTTGAGATCATTTTTCTAATCCAAGATGGCCGCCGCACAAAATTATGTATTCAGCAATATGGATATCGTGTCCGAGATTCTCGAGGGTGCAGAAAACATTTTTGGGATCATTTTTAAATCCGAGATGGCCGCCGCTCAAAAATATGATAACTAGATTATTGGTATCGTATCCTAGGTTCTCGAGGGTGCAGAGAAAGATTTTGTGATCAGTTTTCAAATACAAGATGGCCGCCGCTCAAAATTATGATAACTACATTATGGGTATCGTATCCGAGGTTCTCGAGAGTGCACAGAACGATTTTGTGATCATTTTTGAAATCCAAGATGGCCGCCGCTCAAAATTATGATAACTAGATTATTGGTATCGTATCCTAGGTTCTCGAGGGTGCAGAGAAAGATTTTGTGATCAGTTTTCAAATACAAGATGGCCGCCGCTCAAAAGTATGATAACTACATTATGGGTATCGAACCCGAGGTTCTCGAGGGTGCTGAGAACGATTTTGAGATCATTTTTCTAATCAAAGATGGCCGCCGCACAAAATTATGATTTCAGCAATATGGATATCGTACCCGAGGTTCTCGAGGGTGCAGAGAAAGATTTTGTGGTAAGTTTTCAAATCTAAGATGGCCGCTGCTCAAAAGTATGATAACTACATTATGGGTATCGTATCCCAGGTTCTCGAGGAAGCTGAGAACAATTTTGTGATCATTTTTCAAATCCAAGATGGCCGCCGCACAAAATTATGATTTCAGCAATATGGATATCGTACCCGAGGTTCTCGAGGGTGCAGATAAAGATTTTGTGGTCAGTTATCAAATCCAAGATGGTCGCCGCACAAAATAATGATTTTAGCAATATGGATATCGTACCCGAGCTTCTCGAGGGTGCAGAGAAAGATTTTGTGATTATTTTCAAATCCAAGATGGCCGCCGCACAAAATTATGATTTCAGCAATATGGATATCGTACCCGAGGTTCTCGAGGGTGCAGAGAAAGATTTTGTGGACAGTTTTCATATCCAAGATGGCCGCCGCTCAAAAGTATGATAACTAAATTATGGGTATCGTATCCCAGGTTCTCGAGGAAGCTGAGAACAATTTTGTGATCAGTTTTCAAATCCAAGATGGCCGCCGCACAAAATTATGCTTTCAGCAATATAGATATCGTACCCGAGGTTCTCGAGCGTGCAGAGAACGATTTTGTGATAATTTTTCATATCCAAGATGGCCGCCAGTCAAAAGTATGATAACTACATTGTGGATATCGTACCCGAGGTTCTCGAGGGTGCTGAGAACAATATTGTGATCATTTTTCAAATCCAAGATGGCCACCGCATAAAATTATGCTTTCAGCAATATAGATATCGTACCCGAGGTTCTCGAGGGTGCAGAGAACGATTTTGTGATAATTTTTCATATCCAAGATGGCCGCCGCTCAAAAGTATGATAACTACATTATGGGTATCGTATCCGAGGTTCTCGAGAGTGCACAGAACGATTTTGTGATCATTTTTGAAATCCAAAATGGCCGCCGCTCAAAATTATGATAACTAGATTATTGGTATCGTATCCTAGGTTCTCGAGGGTGCAGAGAAAGATTATGTGATCAGTTTTCAAATACAAGATGGCCAACACTCAAAAGTATGATAACTACATTACGGGTATCGTACCCGAGGTTCTCGAGGGTGCTGAGAACGATTTTGAGATCATTTTTCTAATCCAAGATGGCCACCGCACAAAATTATGTATTCAGCAATATGGATATCGTGTCCGAGGTTCTCGAGGGTGCAGAAAACAATTTTGGGATCATTTTAAAATCCGAGATTGCCGCCGCTCAAAATTATGATAACTAGATTATAGGTATCGTATCAGAGGTTCTCGAGGGTGCTGAGAACGATTTTGTGATCATTTTTCTAATCCAAGATGGCCGCCGCACAAAATTATGATTTCAGCAATATGGATATCGTACCCGAGGTTCTCGCGGGTGCAGACAACGATTTTGGGATCATTTTTAAATCCGAGATGACGCCGCATAAGATTATGATTTCAGCAATATGGATATCGTACCCGAGGTTCTCGAGGGTGCAGAGAAAGATTTTGTGGTCAGTTTTCAAATCCAAGATGGCCGCCGCTCAATAGTATGATAACTACATTATGGATATCGTATCAGAGGTTCTCGAGGGTGCTGAGAACAATTTTTAGATCATTTTCAAATCCAAGATGGCCACCGCACAAAATTATGCTTTCAGCAATATAGATATCGTACCCGAGGTTCTTGAGGGTGCAGAGAACGATTTTGTGATCATTTTTCATATCCAAGATGGCCGCCGCTCAAAATTATGATAACTACATTATGGGTATCGTATCCGAGGTTCTCGAGAGTGCACAGAACGATTTTGTGATCATTTTTGAAATCCAAGATGGCCGCCGCTCAAAATTATGATAACTAGATTATTGGTATCGTATCCTAGGTTCTCGAGGGTGCAGAGAAAGATTTTGTGATCAGTTTTCAAATACAAGATGGCCGCCGCTCAAAAGTATGATAACTACATTATGGGTATCGAACCCGAGGTTCTCGAGGGTGCTGAGAACGATTTTGAGATCATTTTTCTAATCCAAGATGGCCGCCGCACAAAATTATGTATTCAGCAATATGGATATCGTGTCCGAGATTCTCGAGGGTGCAGAAAACATTTTTGGGATCATTTTTAAATCCGAGATGGCCGCCGCTCAAAAATATGATAACTAGATTATTAGTATCGTATCCTAGGTTCTCGAGGGTGCAGAGAAAGATTTTGTGATCAGTTTTCAAATACAAGATGGCCGCCGCTCAAAATTATGATAACTACATTATGGGTATCGTATCCGAGGTTCTCGAGAGTGCACAGAACGATTTTGTGATCATTTTTGAAATCCAAGATGGCCGCCGCTCAAAATTATGATAACTAGATTATTGGTATCGTATCCTAGGTTCTCGAGGGTGCAGAGAAAGATTTTGTGATCAGTTTTCAAATACAAGATGGCCGCCGCTCAAAAGTATGATAACTACATTATGGGTATCGAACCCGAGGTTCTCGAGGGTGCTGAGAACGATTTTGAGATCATTTTTCTAATCCAAGATGGCCGCCGCACAAAATTATGTATTCAGCAATATGGATATCGTGTCCGAGATTCTCGAGGGTGCAGAAAACATTTTTGGGATCATTTTTAAATCCGAGATGGCCGCCGCTCAAAAATATGATAACTAGATTATGGGAATCGTATCCTAGGTTCTCGAGGGTGCAGAGAAAGATTTGGTGATCATTTTTCAAATCCAAGATGGCTGTCGAACAAAATTATGATTTCAGCAATATGGATATCGTACCCGAGGTTCTCGAGGGTGCAGAGAAAGATTTTGTGGTCAGTTTTCAAATCCAAGATGGCCGCCGCACAAAATTATGCTTTCAGCAATATAGATATCGTACCCGAGGTTCTCGAGGGTGCAGAGAACGATGTTGTGATAATTTTTCATATCCAAGATGGCCGCCAGTCAAAAGTATGATAACTACATTGTGGATATCGTATCCCAGGTTCTCGAGGGTGCTGAGAACAATTTTTAGATCATTTTTCAAATCCAAGATGGCCACCGCACAAAATTATGCTTTCAGCAATATAGATATCGTACCCGAGGTTCTCGAGGGTGCAGAGAACGATTTTGTGATAATTTTTCATATCCAAGATGGCCGCCGCTCAAAAGTATGATAACTACATTATGGGTATCGAACCCGAGGTTCTCGAGGGTGCTGAGAACGATTTTGAGATCATTTTTCTAATCCAAGATGGCCGCCGCACAAAATTATGTATTCAGCAATATGGATATCGTACCCGAGGTTCTCGAGGGTGCAGACAACGATTTTGGGATCATTTTTAAATCCGAGATGACGCCGCACAAGATTATGATTTCAGCAATATGGATATCGTACCCGAGGTTCTCGAGGGTGCAGAGAAAGATTTTGTGATCAGTTTTCAAATACAAGATGGCCGCCGCTCAAAATTATGATAACTACATTATGGGTATCGTATCCGAGGTTCTCGAGAGTGCACAGAACGATTTTGTGATCATTTTTGAAATCCAAGATGGCCGCCGCTCAAAATTATGATAACTAGATTATTGGTATCGTATCCTAGGTTCTCGAGGGTGCAGAGAAAGATTTTGTGATCAGTTTTCAAATACAAGATGGCCGCCGCTCAAAAGTATGATAACTACATTATGGGTATCGAACCCGAGGTTCTCGAGGGTGCTGAGAACGATTTTGAGATCATTTTTCTAATCCAAGATGGCCGCCGCACAAAATTATGTATTCAGCAATATGGATATCGTGTCCGAGATTCTCGAGGGTGCAGAAAACATTTTTGGGATCATTTTTAAATCCGAGATGGCCGCCGCTCAAAAATATGATAACTAGATTATGGGAATCGTATCCTAGGTTCTCGAGGGTGCAGAGAAAGATTTGGTGATCATTTTTCAAATCCAAGATGGCTGTCGAACAAAATTATGATTTCAGCAATATGGATATCGTACCCGAGGTTCTCGAGGGTGCAGAGAAAGATTTTGTGGTCAGTTTTCAAATCCAAGATGGCCGCCGCACAAAATTATGCTTTCAGCAATATAGATATCGTACCCGAGGTTCTCGAGGGTGCAGAGAACGATGTTGTGATAATTTTTCATATCCAAGATGGCCGCCAGTCAAAAGTATGATAACTACATTGTGGATATCGTATCCCAGGTTCTCGAGGGTGCTGAGAACAATTTTTAGATCATTTTTCAAATCCAAGATGGCCACCGCACAAAATTATGCTTTCAGCAATATAGATATCGTACCCGAGGTTCTCGAGAGTGCACAGAACGATTTTGTGATCATTTTTGAAATCCAAGATGGCCGCCGCTCAAAATTATGATAACTAGATTATTGGTATCGTATCCTAGGTTCTCGAGGGTGCAGAGAAAGATTTTGTGATCAGTTTTCAAATACAAGATGGCCGCCGCTCAAAAGTATGATAACTACATTATGGGTATCGTATCCGAGGTTCTCGAGAGTGCACAGAACGATTTTGTGATCATTTTTGAAATCCAAAATGGCCGCCGCTCAAAATTATGATAACTAGATTATTGGTATCGTATCCTAGGTTCTCGTGGGTGCAGAGAAAGATTTTGTGATCAGTTTTCAAATACAAGATGGCCAACACTCAAAAGTATGATAACTACATTACGGGTATCGTACCCGAGGTTCTCGAGGTTGCTGAGAACGATTTTGAGATCATTTTTCTAATCCAAGATGGCCACCGCACAAAATTATGTATTCAGCAATATGGATATCGTGTCCGAGGTTCTCGAGGGTGCAGAAAACAATTTTGGGATCATTTTTAAATCCGAGATGGTCGCCGCCCAAAAGTATGATAACTAGATTATAGGTATCGTATCCTAGGTTATCGAGGGTGCAGAGAAAGATTATGTGATCAGTTTTCAAATCCAAGACGGCCGCCGCTCAATAGTATGATAACTACATTATGGATATCGTATCAGAGGTTCTCGAGGGTGCTGAGAACGATTTTGTGATCATTTTTCTAATCCAAGATGGCCGCCGCACAAAATTATGATTTCAGCAATATGGATATCGTACCCGAGGTTCTCGAGGGTGCAGACAACGATTTTGGGATCATTTTTAAATCCGAGATGGCCGCCGCACAAGATTATGATTTCAGCAATATGGATATCGTACCCGAGGTTCTCGAGGGTGCAGAGAAAGATTTTGTGGTCAGTTTTCAAATCCAAGATGGCCGCCTCTCAAAAGTATGATAACTACATTGTGGATATCGTATCCCAGGTTCTCGAGGGTGCTGAGAACAATTTTTAGATCATTTTTCAAATCCAAGATGGCCACCGCACAAAATTATGCTTTCAGCAATATAGATATCGTACCCGAGGTTCTCGAGAGTGCAGAAAACAATATTGGGACCATTTAGAAATCCAAGATGGCCGCCGCACAAAACAATGTTTTCACCAATGTAGATATCGTGTCCGAGGTTCTCGAGGGTGCAGAAAAACAATTTTGGGATCATTTTTCAAATCCAAGATGGCCGCCGCAAAAAATTATGATTTCAGCAATATGGATATCGTACCCGAGGTTCTCGAAGGTACAGAGAAAGATTTTCTGATCAGTTTTCAATTACAAGATGGCCGCCGCTCAAAAGTATGATAACTACGTCATGGGTATCGTACCCGAGGTTCTCGAGGGTGCTGAGAACGATTTTGAGATCATTTTTCTAATCCAAGATGGCCGCCGCACAAAATTATGTATTCAGCAATATGGATATCGTGTCCGAGGTTCTCGAGGGTGCAGAAAACATTTTTGGGATCATTTTTAAATCCGAGATGGTCGCCGCTCAAAAGTATGGTAACTAGATTATGGGAATCGTATCCTAGGTTCTTGAGGTTGCAGAGTAAGATTTGGTGATCATTTTTCAAATTCAAGATGGCTGTCGCACAAAATTATGATTTCAGCAATATGGATATCGTACCCGAGGTTCTCGAGGGTGCAGAGAAAGATTTTGTGGTCAGTTTTCAAATCTAAGATGGCCGCTGCTCAAAAGTATGATAACTACATTATGGGTATCGTATCCCAGGTTCTCGAGCAAGCTGAGAACAATTTTGTGATCATATTTCATATCCAAGATGGCCGCCGCACAAAATTATGATTTCAGCAATATGGATATCGTACCTGAGGTGCTCGAGGGTGCAGAGAACGATTTAATGATCATTTTTCAAATCCAAGATGGCCACCGCACAAAATTATGCTTTCAGCAATATAGATATCGTACCCGAGGTTCTCGAGAGTGCAGAAAACAATATTGGGACCATTTTGAAATCCAAGATGGCCGCCGCACAAAATTATGTATTCAGCAATATGGATATCGTGTCCGAGGTTCTCGAGGGTGCAGAAAACATTTTTGGGATCATTTTTAAATCCGAGATGGCCGCCGCTCAAAAGTATGATAACTAGATTATGGGAATCGTATCCTAGGTTCTTGAGGGAGCAGAGAAAGATTTGGTGATCATTTTTCAAATCCAAGATGGCTGTCGCACAAAATTATGATTTCAGCAATATGGATATCGTACCCGAGGTTCTCGAGGGTGCAGAGAAAGATTTTGTGGTCAGTTTTCAAATCTAAGATGGCCGCTGCTCAAAAGTATGATAACTACATTATGGGTATCGTATCCCAGGTTCTCGAGGAAGTTGAGAACAATTTTGTGATCATTTTTCAAATCCAAGATGGCCGCCGCACAAAATTATGATTTCAGCAATATGGATATCGTACCCGAGGTTCTCGAGGGTGCAGAGAACGATTTGGTGATCATTTTTCAAATACAAGATGGTCGCCGCACAAAATTATGATTTCAGCAATATGGATATCGTACCCGAGGTTCTCGAGGGTGCAGATAAAGATTTTGTGGTCAGTTATCAAATCCAAGATGGTCGCCGCACAAAATAATGATTTTAGCAATATGGATATCGTACCCGAGGTTCTCGAGGGTGCAGAGAAAGATTTTGTGATCATTTTTCAAATCCAAGATGGCCGCCGCACAAAATTATGATTTCAGCAATATGGATATCGTACCCGAGGTTCTCGAGGGTGCAGAGAAAGATTTTGTGGACAGTTTTCATATCCAAGATGGCCGCCGCTCAAAAGTATGATAACTAAATTATGGGTATCGTATCCCAGGTTCTCGAGGAAGCTGAGAACAATTTTGTGATCAGTTTTCAAATCCAAGATGGCCGCCGCACAAAATTATGCTTTCAGCAATATAGATATCGTACCCGAGGTTCTCGAGCGTGCAGAGAACGATTTTGTGATAATTTTTCATATCCAAGATGGCCGCCAGTCAAAAGTATGATAACTACATTGTGGATATCGTACCCGAGGTTCTCGAGGGTGCTGAGAACAATATTGTGATCATTTTTCAAATCCAAGATGGCCACCGCATAAAATTATGCTTTCAGCAATATAGATATCGTACCCGAGGTTCTCGAGGGTGCAGAGAACGATTTTGTGATAATTTTTCATATCCAAGATGGCCGCCGCTCAAAAGTATGATAACTACATTATGGGTATCGTATCCTAGGTTCTCGAGGGTGCAGAGAAAGATTATGTGATCAGTTTTCAAATACAAGATGGCCAACACTCAAAAGTATGATAACTACATTACGGGTATCGTACCCGAGGTTCTCGAGGGTGCTGAGAACGATTTTGAGATCATTTTTCTAATCCAAGATGGCCACCGCACAAAATTATGTATTCAGCAATATGGATATCGTGTCCGAGGTTCTCGAGGGTGCAGAAAACAATTTTGGGATCATTTTAAAATCCGAGATTGCCGCCGCTCAAAATTATGATAACTAGATTATAGGTATCGTATCAGAGGTTCTCGAGGGTGCTGAGAACGATTTTGTGATCATTTTTCTAATCCAAGATGGCCGCCGCACAAAATTATGATTTCAGCAATATGGATATCGTACCCGAGGTTCTCGCGGGTGCAGACAACGATTTTGGGATCATTTTTAAATCCGAGATGACGCCGCATAAGATTATGATTTCAGCAATATGGATATCGTACCCGAGGTTCTCGAGGGTGCAGAGAAAGATTTTGTGGTCAGTTTTCAAATCCAAGATGGCCGCCGCTCAATAGTATGATAACTACATTATGGATATCGTATCAGAGGTTCTCGAGGGTGCTGAGAACAATTTTTAGATCATTTTCAAATCCAAGATGGCCACCGCACAAAATTATGCTTTCAGCAATATAGATATCGTACCCGAGGTTCTTGAGGGTGCAGAGAACGATTTTGTGATAATTTTTCATATCCAAGATGGCCGCCGCTCAAAAGTATGATAACTACATTATGGGTATCGTATCCGAGGTTCTCGAGAGTGCACAGAACGATTTTGTGATCATTTTTGAAATCCAAGATGGCCGCCGCTCAAAATTATGATAACTAGATTATTGGTATCGTATCCTAGGTTCTCGAGGGTGCAGAGAAAGATTTTGTGATCAGTTTTCAAATACAAGATGGCCGCCGCTCAAAAGTATGATAACTACATTATGGGTATCGAACCCGAGGTTCTCGAGGGTGCTGAGAACGATTTTGAGATCATTTTTCTAATCCAAGATGGCCGCCGCACAAAATTATGTATTCAGCAATATGGATATCGTGTCCGAGATTCTCGAGGGTGCAGAAAACATTTTTGGGATCATTTTTAAATCCGAGATGGCCGCCGCTCAAAAATATGATAACTAGATTATTGGTATCGTATCCTAGGTTCTCGAGGGTGCAGAGAAAGATTTTGTGATCAGTTTTCAAATACAAGATGGCCGCCGCTCAAAAGTATGATAACTACATTATGGGTATCGAACCCGAGGTTCTCGAGGGTGCTGAGAACGATTTTGAGATCATTTTTCTAATCCAAGATGGCCGCCGCACAAAATTATGTATTCAGCAATATGGATATCGTGTCCGAGATTCTCGAGGGTGCAGAAAACATTTTTGGGATCATTTTTAAATCCGAGATGGCCGCCGCTCAAAAATATGATAACTAGATTATGGGAATCGTATCCTTGGTTCTCGAGGGTGCAGAGAAAGATTTGGTGATCATTTTTCAAATCCAAGATGGCTGTCGAACAAAATTATGATTTCAGCAATATGGATATCGTACCCGAGGTTCTCGAGGGTGCAGAGAACGATGTTGTGATAATTTTTCATATCCAAGATGGCCGCCAGTCAAAAGTATGATAACTACATTGTGGATATCGTATCCCAGGTTCTCGAGGGTGCTGAGAACAATTTTTAGATCATTTTTCAAATCCAAGATGGCCACCGCACAAAATTATGCTTTCAGCAATATAGATATCGTACCCGAGGTTCTCGAGGGTGCAGAGAACGATTTTGTGATAATTTTTCATATCCAAGATGGCCGCCGCTCAAAAGTATGATAACTACATTATGGGTATCGTATCCGAGGTTCTCGAGAGTGCACAGAACGATTTTGTGATCATTTTTGAAATCCAAAATGGCCGCCGCTCAAAATTATGATAACTAGATTATTGGTATCGTATCCTAGGTTCTCGTGGGTGCAGAGAAAGATTTTGTGATCAGTTTTCAAATACAAGATGGCCAACACTCAAAAGTATGATAACTACATTACGGGTATCGTACCCGAGGTTCTCGAGGTTGCTGAGAACGATTTTGAGATCATTTTTCTAATCCAAGATGGCCACCGCACAAAATTATGTATTCAGCAATATGGATATCGTGTCCGAGGTTCTCGAGGGTGCAGAAAACAATTTTGGGATCATTTTAAAATCCGAGATGGCCGCCGCTCAAAAGTATGATAACTAGATTATAGGTATCGTATCCTAGGTTATCGAGGGTGCTGAGAACGATTTTGTGATCATTTTTCTAATCCAAGATGGCCGCCGCACAAAATTATGATTTCAGCAATATGGATATCGTACCCGAGGTTCTCGAGGGTGCAGACAACGATTTTGGGATCATTTTTAAATCCGAGATGGCCGCCGCACAAGATTATGATTTCAGCAATATGGATATCGTACCCGAGGTTCTCTAGGGTGCAGAGAAAGATTTTGTGGTCAGTTTTCAAATCCAAGATGGCCGCCTCTCAAAAGTATGATAACTACATTATGGGTATCGTATCCCAGGTTCTCGAGGGTGCTGAGAACAATTTTTAGATCATTTTTCAAATCCAAGATGGCCACCGCACAAAATTATGCTTTCAACAATATAGATATCGTACCCGAGGTTCTCGAGAGTGCAGAAAACAATATTGGGACCATTTTGAAATCCAAGATGGCCGCCGCACAAAACAATGTTTTCACCAATGTAGATATCGTGTCCGAGGTTCTCGAGGGTGCAGAAAAACAATTTTGGGATCATTTTTCAAATCCAAGATGGCCGCCGCAAAAAATTATGATTTCAGCAATATGGATATCGTACCCGAGGTTCTCGAAGGTACAGAGAAAGATTTTCTGATCAGTTTTCAATTACAAGATGGCCGCCGCTCAAAAGTATGATAACTACGTCATGGGTATCGTACCCGAGGTTCTCGAGGGTGCTGAGAACGATTTTGAGATCATTTTTCTAATCCAAGATGGCCGCCGCACAAAATTATGTATTCAGCAATATGGATATCGTGTCCGAGGTTCTCGAGGGTGCAGAAAACATTTTTGGGATCATTTTTAAATCCGAGATGGTCGCCGCCCAAAAGTATGGTAACTAGATTATGGGAATCGTATGCTAGATTCTTGAGGGTGCAGAGAAAGATTTGGTGATCATTTTTCAAATCCAAGATGGCTGTCGCACAAAATTATGATTTCAACAATATGGATATCGTACCCGAGGTTCTCGAGGGTGTAGAGAAAGATTTTGTGGTCAGATTTCAAATCTAAGATGGCCGCTGCTCAAAAGTATGATAACTACATTATGGGTATCGTATCCCAGGTTCTCGAGAAAGCTGAGAACAATTTTGTGATCATTTTTCAAATCCAAGATGGCCGCCGCACAAAATTATGATTTCAGCAATATGGATATCGTACCCGAGGTTCTCGAGGGTGCAGAGAACGGTTTGGTGATCATTTTTCTAATCCAAGATGGCCACCGCACAAAATTATGCTTTCAGCAATATAGATATCGTACCCGAGGTTCTCGAGAGTGCAGAAAACAATATTGGGACCATTTTGAAATCCAAGATGGCCGCCGCACAAAACAATGTTTTCACCAATGTAGATATCGTGTCCGAGGTTCTCGAGGGTGCAGAAAAACAATTTTGGGATCATTTTTCAAATCCAAGATGGCCGCCGCAAAAAATTATGATTTCAGCAATATGGATATCGTACCCGAGGTTCTCGAAGGTACAGAGAAAGATTTTCTGATCAGTTTTCAATTACAAGATGGCCGCCGCTCGAAAGTATGATAACTACGTCATGGGTATCGAACCCGAGGTTCTCGAGGGTGCTGAGAACGATTTTGAGATCATTTTTCTAATCCAAGATGGCCGCCGCACAAAATTATGTATTCAGCAATATGGATATCGTGTCCGAGGTTCTCGAGGGTGCAGAAAACATTTTTGGGATCATTTTTAAATCCGAGATGGCCGCCGCTCAAAAGTATGATAACTAGATTATGGGAATCGTATCCTAGGTTCTCGAGGGTGCAGAGAAAGATTTTGTGATCAGTTTTCAAATCCAAGATGGCCGCCGCTCAAAAGTATGATAACTACATTATGGGTATCGAACCCGAGGTTCTCGAGGGTGCTGAGAACGATTTTGAGATCATTTTTCTAATCCAAGATGGCCGCCGCACAAAATTATGTATTCAGCAATATGGATATCGTGTCCGAGATTCTCGAGGGTGCAGAAAACATTTTTGGGATCATTTTTAAATCCGAGATGGCCGCCGCTCAAAAATATGATAACTAGATTATTGGTATCGTATCCTAGGTTCTCGAGGGTGCAGAGAAAGATTTTGTGATCAGTTTTCAAATACAAGATGGCCGCCGCTCAAAAGTATGATAACTACATTATGGGTATCGAACCCGAGGTTCTCGAGGGTGCTGAGAACGATTTTGAGATCATTTTTCTAATCCAAGATGGCCGCCGCACAAAATTATGATTTCAGCAATATGGATATCGTACCCGAGGTTCTCGAAGGTGCAGAAAACATTTTTGGGATCATTTTTAAATCCGAGATGGCCGCCGCTCAAAAATATGATAACTAGATTATTGGTATCGTATCCTAGGTTCTCGAGGGTGCAGAGAAAGATTATGTGATCAGTTTTCAAATCCAAGACGGCCGCCGCTCAATAGTATGATAACTACATTATGGATATCGTATCAGAGGTTCTCGAGGGTGCTGAGAACGATTTTGTGATCATTTTTCTAATCCAAGATGGCCACCGCACAAAATTATGCTTTCAGCAATATAGATATCGTACCCGAGGTTCTCGAGGGTGCAGAGAACGATTTTGTGATAATTTTTCATATCCAAGATGGCCGCCGCTCAAAAGTATGATAACTACATTATGGGTATCGAACCCGAGGTTTTCGAGGGTGCTGAGAACGATTTTGAGATCATTTTTCTAATCCAAGATGGCCGCCGCACAAAATTATGTATTCAGCAATATGGATATCGTACCCGAGGTTCTCGAGGGTGCAGACAACGATTTTGGGATCATTTTTAAATCCGAGATGACGCCGCACAAGATTATGATTTCAGCAATATGGATATCGTACCCGAGGTTCTCGAGGGTGCAGAGAAAGATTTTGTGATCAGTTTTCAAATACAAGATGGCCGCCGCTCAAAATTATGATAACTACATTATGGGTATCGTATCCGAGGTTCTCGAGAGTGCACAGAACGATTTTGTGATCATTTTTGAAATCCAAGATGGCCGCCGCTCAAAATTATGATAACTAGATTATTGGTATCGTATCCTAGGTTCTCGAGGGTGCAGAGAAAGATTTTGTGATCAGTTTTCAAATACAAGATGGCCGCCGCTCAAAAGTATGATAACTACATTATGGGTATCGAACCCGAGGTTCTCGAGGGTGCTGAGAACGATTTTGAGATCATTTTTCTAATCCAAGATGGCCGCCGCACAAAATTATGTATTCAGCAATATGGATATCGTGTCCGAGATTCTCGAGGGTGCAGAAAACATTTTTGGGATCATTTTTAAATCCGAGATGGCCGCCGCTCAAAAATATGATAACTAGATTATGGGAATCGTATCCTAGGTTCTCGAGGGTGCAGAGAAAGATTTGGTGATCATTTTTCAAATCCACGATGGCTGTCGAACAAAATTATGATTTCAGCAATATGGATATCGTACCCGAGGTTCTCGAGGGTGCAGAGAAAGATTTTGTGGTCAGTTTTCAAATCCAAGATGGCCGCCGCACAAAATTATGCTTTCAGCAATATAGATATCGTACCCGAGGTTCTCGAGGGTGCAGAGAACGATGTTGTGATAATTTTTCATATCCAAGATGGCCGCCAGTCAAAAGTATGATAACTACATTGTGGATATCGTATCCCAGGTTCTCGAGGGTGCTGAGAACAATTTTTAGATCATTTTTCAAATCCAAGATGGCCACCGCACAAAATTATGCTTTCAGCAATATAGATATCGTACCCGAGGTTCTCGAGGGTGCAGAGAACGATTTTGTGATAATTTTTCATATCCAAGATGGCCGCCGCTCAAAAGTATGATAACTACATTATGGGTATCGTATCCGAGGTTCTCGAGAGTGCACAGAACGATTTTGTGATCATTTTTGAAATCCAAAATGGCCGCCGCTCAAAATTATGATAACTATATTATTGGTATCGTATCCTAGGTTCTCGTGGGTGCAGAGAAAGATTTTGTGATCAGTTTTCAAATACAAGATGGCCAACACTCAAAAGTATGATAACTACATTACGGGTATCGTACCCGAGGTTCTCGAGGTTGCTGAGAACGATTTTGATTTCATTTTTCTAATCCAAGATGGCCACCGCACAAAATTATGTATTCAGCAATATGGATATCGTGTCCGAGGTTCTCGAGGGTGCAGAAAACAATTTTGGGATCATTTTAAAATCCGAGATGGCCGCCGCTCAAAAGTATGATAACTAGATTATAGGTATCGTATCCTAGGTTATCGAGGGTGCAGAGAAAGATTATGTGATCAGTTTTCAAATCCAAGACGGCCGCCGCTCAATAGTATGATACCTACATTATGGATATCGTATCAGAGGTTCTCGAGGGTGCTGAGAACGATTTTGTGATCATTTTTCTAATCCAAGATGGCCACCGCACAAAATTATGATTTCAGCAATATGGATATCGTACCCGAGGTTCTCGAGGGTGCAGACAACGATTTTGGGATCATTTTTAAATCCGAGATGGCCGCCGCACAAGATTATGATTTCAGCAATATGGATATCGTACCCGAGGTTCTCGAGGGTGCAGAGAAAGATTTTGTGGTCAGTTTTCAAATCCAAGATGGCCGCCTCTCAAAAGTATGATAACTACATTGTGGATATCGTATCCCAGGTTCTCGAGGGTGCTGAGAACAATTTTTAGATCATTTTTCAAATCCAAGATGGCCACCGCACAAAATTATGCTTTCAGCAATATAGATATCGTACCCGAGGTTCTCGAGAGTGCAGAAAACAATATTGGGACCATTTAGAAATCCAAGATGGCCGCCGCACAAAACAATGTTTTCACCAATGTAGATATCGTGTCCGAGGTTCTCGAGGGTGCAGAAAAACAATTTTGGGATCATTTTTCAAATCCAAGATGGCCGCCGCAAAAAATTATGATTTCAGCAATATGGATATCGTACCCGAGGTTCTCGAAGGTACAGAGAAAGATTTTCTGATCAGTTTTCAATTACAAGATGGCCGCCGCTCAAAAGTATGATAACTACGTCATGGGTATCGTACCCGAGGTTCTCGAGGGTGCTGAGAACGATTTTGAGATCATTTTTCTAATCCAAGATGGCCGCCGCACAAAATTATGTATTCAGCAATATGGATATCGTGTCCGAGGTTCTCGAGGGTGCAGAAAACATTTTTGGGATCATTTTTAAATCCGAGATGGTCGCCGCTCAAAAGTATGGTAACTAGATTATGGGAATCGTATCCTAGGTTCTTGAGGGTGCAGAGTAAGATTTGGTGATCATTTTTCAAATTCAAGATGGCTGTCGCACAAAATTATGATTTCAGCAATATGGATATCGTACCCGAGGTTCTCGAGGGTGCAGAGAAAGATTTTGTGGTCAGTTTTCAAATCTAAGATGGCCGCTGCTCAAAAGTATGATAACTACATTATGGGTATCGTATCCCAGGTTCTCGAGGAAGCTGAGAACAATTTTGTGATCATTTTTCAAATCCAAGATGGCCGCCGCACAAAATTATGATTTCAGCAATATGGATATCGTACCTGAGGTTCTCGAGGGTGCAGAGAACGATTTGGTGATCATTTTTCTAATCCAAGATGGCCGCCGCACAAAATTATGCTTTCAGCAATATAGATATCGTACCCGAGGTTCTCGAGAGTGCAGAAAACAATATTGGGACCATTTTGAAATCCAAGATGGCCGCCGCACAAAACAATGTTTTCACCAATGTAGATATCGTGTCCGAGGTTCTCGAGGGTGCAGAAAAACAATTTTGGGATCATTTTTCAAATCCAAGATGGCCGCCGCAAAAAATTATGATTTCAGCAATATGGATATCGTACCCGAGGTTCTCGAAGGTACAGAGAAAGATTATCTGATCAGTTTTCAATTACAAGATGGCCGCCGCTCGAAAGTATGATAACTACGTCATGGGTATCGAACCCGAGGTTCTCGAGGGTGCTGAGAACGATTTTGAGACCATTTTTCTAATCCAAGATGGCCGCCGCACAAAATTATGTATTCAGCAATATGGATATCGTGTCCGAGGTTCTCGAGGGTGCAGAAAACATTTTTGGGATCATTTTTAAATCCGAGATGGCCGCCGCTCAAAAGTATGATAACTAGATTATGGGAATCGTATCCTAGGTTCTTGAGGGAGCAGAGAAAGATTTGGTGATCATTTTTCAAATCCAAGATGGCTGTCGCACAAAATTATGATTTCAGCAATATGGATATCGTACCCGAGGTTCTCGAGGGTGCAGAGAAAGATTTTGTGGTCAGTTTTCAAATCTAAGATGGCCGCTGCTCAAAAGTATGATAACTACATTATGGGTATCGTATCCCAGGTTCTCGAGGAAGCTGAGAACAATTTTGTGATCATTTTTCAAATCCAAGATGGCCGCCGCACAAAATTATGATTTCAGCAATATGGATATCGTACCCGAGGTTCTCGAGGGTGCAGAGAACGATTTGGTGATCATTTTTCAAATACAAGATGGTCGCCGCACAAAATTATGATTTCAGCAATATGGATATCGTACCCGAGGTTCTCGAGGGTGCAGATAAAGATTTTGTGGTCAGTTATCAAATCCAAGATGGTCGCCGCACAAAATAATGATTTTAGCAATATGGATATCGTACCCGAGCTTCTCGAGGGTGCAGAGAAAGATTTTGTGATCATTTTTCAAATCCAAGATGGCCGCCGCACAAAATTATGATTTCAGCAATATGGATATCGTACCCGAGGTTCTCGAGGGTGCAGAGAAAGATTTTGTGGACAGCTTTCAAATCCAAGATGGCCGCCGCTCAAAAGTATGATAACTAAATTATGGGTATCGTATCCCAGGTTCTCGAGGAAGCTGAGAACAATTTTGTGATCAGTTTTCAAATCCAAGATGGCCGCCGCACAAAATTATGCTTTCAGCAATATAGATATCGTACCCGAGGTTCTCGAGCGTGCAGAGAACGATTTTGTGATAATTTTTCATATCCAAGATGGCCGCCAGTCAAAAGTATGATAACTACATTGTGGATATCGTACCCGAGGTTCTCGAGGGTGCTGAGAACAATATTGTGATCATTTTTCAAATCCAAGATGGCCACCGCATAAAATTATGCTTTCAGCAATATAGATATCGTACCCGAGGTTCTCGAGGGTGCAGAGAACGATTTTGTGATAATTTTTCATATCCAAGATGGCCGCCGCTCAAAAGTATGATAACTACATTATGGGTATCGTATCCGAGGTTCTCGAGAGTGCACAGAACGATTTTGTGATCATTTTTGAAATCCAAAATGGCCGCCGCTCAAAATTATGATAACTAGATTATTGGTATCGTATCCTAGGTTCTCGAGGGTGCAGAGAAAGATTATGTGATCAGTTTTCAAATACAAGATGGCCAACACTCAAAAGTATGATAACTACATTACGGGTATCGTACCCGAGGTTCTCGAGGGTGCTGAGAACGATTTTGAGATCATTTTTCTAATCCAAGATGGCCACCGCACAAAATTATGTATTCAGCAATATGGATATCGTGTCCGAGGTTCTCGAGGGTGCAGAAAACAATTTTGGGATCATTTTAAAATCCGAGATTGCCGCCGCTCAAAATTATGATAACTAGATTATAGGTATCGTATCAGAGGTTCTCGAGGGTGCTGAGAACGATTTTGTGATCATTTTTCTAATCCAAGATGGCCGCCGCACAAAATTATGATTTCAGCAATATGGATATCGTACCCGAGGTTCTCGCGGGTGCAGACAACGATTTTGGGATCATTTTTAAATCCGAGATGACGCCGCATAAGATTATGATTTCAGCAATATGGATATCGTACCCGAGGTTCTCGAGGGTGCAGAGAAAGATTTTGTGGTCAGTTTTCAAATCCAAGATGGCCGCCGCTCAATAGTATGATAACTACATTATGGATATCGTATCAGAGGTTCTCGAGGGTGCTGAGAACAATTTTTAGATCATTTTCAAATCCAAGATGGCCACCGCACAAAATTATGCTTTCAGCAATATAGATATCGTACCCGAGGTTCTTGAGGGTGCAGAGAACGATTTTGTGATAATTTTTCATATCCAAGATGGCCGCCGCTCAAAAGTATGATAACTACATTATGGGTATCGTATCCGAGGTTCTCGAGAGTGCACAGAACGATTTTGTGATCATTTTTGAAATCCAAGATGGCCGCCGCTCAAAATTATGATAACTAGATTATTGGTATCGTATCCTAGGTTCTCGAGGGTGCAGAGAAAGATTTTGTGATCAGTTTTCAAATACAAGATGGCCGCCGCTCAAAAGTATGATAACTACATTATGGGTATCGAACCCGAGGTTCTCGAGGGTGCTGAGAACGATTTTGAGATCATTTTTCTAATCCAAGATGGCCGCCGCACAAAATTATGTATTCAGCAATATGGATATCGTGTCCGAGATTCTCGAGGGTGCAGAAAACATTTTTGGGATCATTTTTAAATCCGAGATGGCCGCCGCTCAAAAATATGATAACTAGATTATTGGTATCGTATCCTAGGTTCTCGAGGGTGCAGAGAAAGATTTTGTGATCAGTTTTCAAATACAAGATGGCCGCCGCTCAAAAGTATGATAACTACATTATGGGTATCGAACCCGAGGTTCTCGAGGGTGCTGAGAACGATTTTGAGATCATTTTTCTAATCCAAGATGGCCGCCGCACAAAATTATGTATTCAGCAATATGGATATCGTGTCCGAGATTCTCGAGGGTGCAGAAAACATTTTTGGGATCATTTTTAAATCCGAGATGGCCGCCGCTCAAAAATATGATAACTAGATTATGGGAATCGTATCCTAGGTTCTCGAGGGTGCAGAGAAAGATTTGGTGATCATTTTTCAAATCCAAGATGGCTGTCGAACAAAATTATGATTTCAGCAATATGGATATCGTACCCGAGGTTCTCGAGGGTGCAGAGAACGATGTTGTGATAATTTTTCATATCCAAGATGGCCGCCAGTCAAAAGTATGATAACTACATTGTGGATATCGTATCCCAGGTTCTCGAGGGTGCTGAGAACAATTTTAAGATCATTTTTCAAATCCAAGATGGCCACCGCACAAAATTATGCTTTCAGCAATATAGATATCGTACCCGAGGTTCTCGAGGGTGCAGAGAACGATTTTGTGATAATTTTTCATATCCAAGATGGCCGCCGCTCAAAAGTATGATAACTACATTATGGGTATCGTATCCGAGGTTCTCGAGAGTGCACAGAACGATTTTGTGATCATTTTTGAAATCCAAAATGGCCGCCGCTCAAAATTATGATAACTAGATTATTGGTATCGTATCCTAGGTTCTCGTGGGTGCAGAGAAAGATTTTGTGATCAGTTTTCAAATACAAGATGGCCAACACTCAAAAGTATGATAACTACATTACGGGTATCGTACCCGAGGTTCTCGAGGTTGCTGAGAACGATTTTGAGATCATTTTTCTAATCCAAGATGGCCACCGCACAAAATTATGTATTCAGCAATATGGATATCGTGTCCGAGGTTCTCGAGGGTGCAGAAAACAATTTTGGGATCATTTTAAAATCCGAGATGGCCGCCGCTCAAAAGTATGATAACTAGATTATAGGTATCGTATCCTAGGTTATCGAGGGTGCTGAGAACGATTTTGTGATCATTTTTCAAATCCAAGATGGCCGCCGCACAAAATTATGATTTCAGCAATATGGATATCGTACCCGAGGTTCTCGAGGGTGCAGAGAAAGATTTTGTGGTCAGTTTTCAAATCCAAGATGGCCGCCTCTCAAAAGTATGATAACTACATTGTGGATATCGTATCCCAGGTTCTCGAGGGTGCTGAGAACGATTTTTAGATCATTTTTCAAATCCAAGATGGCCACCGCACAAAATTATGCTTTCAGCAATATAGATATCGTACCCGAGGTTCTCGAGAGTGCAGAAAACAATATTGGGACCATTTTGAAATCCAAGATGGCCGCCGCACAAAACAATGTTTTCACCAATGTAGATATCGTGTCCGAGGTTCTCGAGGGTGCAGAAAAACAATTTTGGGATCATTTTTCAAATCCAAGATGGCCGCCGCAAAAAATTATGATTTCAGCAATATGGATATCGTACCCGAGGTTCTCGAAGGTACAGAGAAAGATTTTCTGATCAGTTTTCAATTACAAGATGGCCGCCGCTCAAAAGTATGATAACTACGTCATGGGTATCGTACCCGAGGTTCTCGAGGGTGCTGAGAACGATTTTGAGATCATTTTTCTAATCCAAGATGGCCGCCGCACAAAATTATGTATTCAGCAATATGGATATCGTGTCCGAGGTTCTCGAGGGTGCAGAAAACATTTTTGGGATCATTTTTAAATCCGAGATGGTCGCCGCCCAAAAGTATGGTAACTAGATTATGGGAATCGTATGCTAGGTTCTTGAGGGTGCAGAGAAAGATTTGGTGATCATTTTTCAAATCCAAGATGGCTGTCGCACAAAATTATGATTTCAACAATATGGATATCGTACCCGAGGTTCTCGAGGGTGTAGAGAAAGATTTTGTGGTCAGATTTCAAATCTAAGATGGCCGCTGCTCAAAAGTATGATAACTACATTATGGGTATCGTATCCCAGGTTCTCGAGAAAGCTGAGAACAATTTTGTGATCATTTTTCAAATCCAAGATGGCCGCCGCACAAAATTATGATTTCAGCAATATGGATATCGTACCCGAGGTTCTCGAGGGTGCAGAGAACGGTTTGGTGATCATTTTTCTAATCCAAGATGGCCACCGCACAAAATTATGCTTTCAGCAATATAGATATCGTACCCGAGGTTCTCGAGAGTGCAGAAAACAATATTGGGACCATTTTGAAATCCAAGATGGCCGCCGCACAAAACAATGTTTTCACCAATGTAGATATCGTGTCCGAGGTTCTCGAGGGTGCAGAAAAACAATTTTGGGATCATTTTTCAAATCCAAGATGGCCGCCGCAAAAAATTATGATTTCAGCAATATGGATATCGTACCCGAGGTTCTCGAAGGTACAGAGAAAGATTTTCTGATCAGTTTTCAATTACAAGATGGCCGCCGCTCGAAAGTATGATAACTACGTCATGGGTATCGAACCCGAGGTTCTCGAGGGTGCTGAGAACGATTTTGAGATCATTTTTCTAATCCAAGATGGCCGCCGCACAAAATTATGTATTCAGCAATATGGATATCGTGTCCGAGGTTCTCGAGGGTGCAGAAAACATTTTTGGGATCATTTTTAAATCCGAGATGGCCGCCGCTCAAAAGTATGATAACTAGATTATGGGAATCGTATCCTAGGTTCTCGAGGGTGCAGAGAAAGATTTTGTGATCAGTTTTCAAATACAAGATGGCCGCCGCTCAAAAGTATGATAACTACATTATGGGTATCGAACCCGAGGTTCTCGAGGGTGCTGAGAACGATTTTGAGATCATTTTTCTAATCCAAGATGGCCGCCGCACAAAATTATGTTTTCAGCAATATGGATATCGTGTCCGAGATTCTCGAGGGTGCAGAAAACATTTTTGGGATCATTTTTAAATCCGAGATGGCCGCCGCTCAAAAATATGATAACTAGATTATTGGTATCGTATCCTAGGTTCTCGAGGGTGCAGAGAAAGATTTTGTGATCAGTTTTCAAATACAAGATGGCCGCCGCTCAAAAGTATGATAACTACATTATGGGTATCGAACCCGAGGTTCTCGAGGGTGCTGAGAACGATTTTGAGATCATTTTTCTAATCCAAGATGGCCGCCGCACAAAATTATGATTTCAGCAATATGGATATCGTACCCGAGGTTCTCGAAGGTGCAGAAAACATTTTTGGGATCATTTTTAAATCCGAGATGGCCGCCGCTCAAAAATATGATAACTAGATTATTGGTATCGTATCCTAGGTTCTCGAGGGTGCAGAGAAAGATTATGTGATCAGTTTTCAAATCCAAGACGGCCGCCGCTCAATAGTATGATAACTACATTATGGATATCGTATCAGAGGTTCTCGAGGGTGCTGAGAACGATTTTGTGATCATTTTTCTAATCCAAGATGGCCGCCGCACAAAATTATGATTTCAGCAATATGGATATCGTACCCGAGGTTCTCGAGGGTGCAGACAACGATTTTGGGATCATTTTTAAATCCGAGATGGCCGCCGCACAAGATTATGATTTCAGCAATATGGATATCGTACCCGAGGTTCTCGAGGGTGCAGAGAAAGATTTTGTGGTCAGTTTTCAAATCCAAGATGGCCGCCTCTCAAAAGTATGATAACTACATTGTGGATATCGTATCCCAGGTTCTCGAGGGTGCTGAGAACAATTTTTAGATCATTTTTCAAATCCAAGATGGCCACCGCACAAAATTATGCTTTCAGCAATATAGATATCGTACCCGAGGTTCTCGAGAGTGCAGAAAACAATATTGGGACCATTTAGAAATCCAAGATGGCCGCCGCACAAAACAATGTTTTCACCAATGTAGATATCGTGTCCGAGGTTCTCGAGGGTGCAGAAAAACAATTTTGGGATCATTTTTCAAATCCAAGATGGCCGCCGCAAAAAATTATGATTTCAGCAATATGGATATCGTACCCGAGGTTCTCGAAGGTACAGAGATAGATTTTCTGATCAGTTTTCAATTACAAGATGGCCGCCGCTCAAAAGAATGATAACTACGTCATGGGTATCGTACCCGAGGTTCTCGAGGGTGCTGAGAACGATTTTGAGATCATTTTTCTAATCCAAGATGGCCGCCGCACAAAATTATGTATTCAGCAATATGGATATCGTGTCCGAGGTTCTCGAGGGTGCAGAAAACATTTTTGGGATCATTTTTAAATCCGAGATGGTCGCCGCTCAAAAGTATGGTAACTAGATTATGGGAATCGTATCCTAGGTTCTTGAGGGTGCAGAGTAAGATTTGGTGATCATTTTTCAAATCCAAGATGGCTGTCGCACAAAATTATGATTTCAGCAATATGGATATCGTACCCGAGGTTCTCGAGGGTGCAGAGAAAGATTTTGTGGTCAGTTTTCAAATCTAAGATGGCCGCTGCTCAAAAGTATGATAACTACATTATGGGTATCGTATCCCAGGTTCTCGAGGAAGCTGAGAACAATTTTGTGATCATTTTTCAAATCCAAGATGGCCGCCGCACAAAATTATGATTTCAGCAATATGGATATCGTACCCGAGGTTCTCGAGGGTGCAGAGAACGATTTGGTGATCATTTTTCTAATCCAAGATGGCCACCGCACAAAATTATGCTTTCAGCAATATAGATATCGTACCCGAGGTTCTCGAGAGTGCAGAAAACAATATTGGGACCATTTTGAAATCCAAGATGGCCGCCGCACAAAACAATGTATTCACCAATGTAGATATCGTGTCCGAGGTTCTCGAGGGTGCAGAAAAACAATTTTGGGATCATTTTTCAAATCCAAGATGGCCGCCGCAAAAAATTATGATTTCAGCAATATGGATATCGTACCCGAGGTTCTCGAAGGTACAGAGAAAGATTATCTGATCAGTTTTCAATTACAAGATGGCCGCCGCTCGAAAGTATGATAACTACGTCATGGGTATCGAACCCGAGGTTCTCGAGGGTGCTGAGAACGATTTTGTGATCATTTTTCTAATCCAAGATGGCCGCCGCACAAAATTATGTATTCAGCAATATGGATATCGTGTCCGAGGTTCTCGAGGGTGCAGAAAACATTTTTGGGATCATTTTTAAATCCGAGATGGCCGCCGCTCAAAAGTATGATAACTAGATTATGGGAATCGTATCCTAGGTTCTTGAGGGAGCAGAGAAAGATTTGGTGATCATTTTTCAAATCCAAGATGGCTGTCGCACAAAATTATGATTTCAGCAATATGGATATCGTACCCGAGGTTCTCGAGGGTGCAGAGAAAGATTTTGTGGTCAGTTTTCAAATCTAAGATGGCCGCTGCTCAAAAGTATGATAACTACATTATGGGTATCGTATCCCAGGTTCTCGAGGAAGCTGAGAACAATTTTGTGATCATTTTTCAAATCCAAGATGGCCGCCGCACAAAATTATGATTTCAGCAATATGGATATCGTACCCGAGGTTCTCGAGTGTGCAGAGAACGATTTGGTGATCATTTTTCAAATACAAGATGGCCGCCGCACAAAATTATGATTTCAGCAATATGGATATCGTACCCGAGGTTCTCGAGGGTGCAGATAAAGATTTTGTGGTCAGTTATCAAATCCAAGATGGTCGCCGCACAAAATAATGATTTTAGCAATATGGATATCGTACCCGAGCTTCTCGAGGGTGCAGAGAAAGATTTTGTGATCATTTTTCAAATCCAAGATGGCCGCCGCACAAAATTATGATTTCAGCAATATGGATATCGTACCCGAGGTTCTTGAGGGTGCAGAGAAAGATTTTGTGGACAGTTTTCATATCCAAGATGGCCGCCGCTCAAAAGTATGATAACTAAATTATGGGTATCGTATCCCAGGTTCTCGAGGAAGCTGAGAACAATTTTGTGATCAGTTTTCAAATCCAAGATGGCCGCCGCACAAAATTATGCTTTCAGCAATATAGATATCGTACCCGAGGTTCTCGAGCGTGCAGAGAACGATTTTGTGATAATTTTTCATATCCAAGATGGCCGCCAGTCAAAAGTATGACAACTACATTGTGGATATCGTACCCGAGGTTCTCGAGGGTGCTGAGAACAATATTGTGATCATTTTTCAAATCCAAGATGGCCACCGCATAAAATTATGCTTTCAGCAATATAGATATCGTACCCGAGGTTCTCGAGGGTGCAGAGAACGATTTTGTGATAATTTTTCATATCCAAGATGGCCGCCGCTCAAAAGTATGATAACTACATTATGGGTATCGTATCCGAGGTTCTCGAGAGTGCACAGAACGATTTTGTGATCATTTTTGAAATCCAAAATGGCCGCCGCTCAAAATTATGATAACTAGATTATTGGTATCGTATCCTAGGTTCTCGAGGGTGCAGAGAAAGATTATGTGATCAGTTTTCAAATACAAGATGGCCAACACTCAAAAGTATGATAACTACATTACGGGTATCGTACCCGAGGTTCTCGAGGGTGCTGAGAACGATTTTGAGATCATTTTTCTAATCCAAGATGGCCACCGCACAAAATTATGTATTCAGCAATATGGATATCGTGTCCGAGGTTCTCGAGGGTGCAGAAAACAATTTTGGGATCATTTTAAAATCCGAGATTGCCGCCGCTCAAAAGTATGATAACTAGATTATAGGTATCGTATCAGAGGTTCTCGAGGGTGCTGAGAACGATTTTGTGATCATTTTTCTAATCCAAGATGGCCGCCGCACAAAATTATGATTTCAGCAATATGGATATCGTACCCGAGGTTCTCGCGGGTGCAGACAACGATTTTGGGATCATTTTTAAATCCGAGATGACGCCGCATAAGATTATGATTTCAGCAATATGGATATCGTACCCGAGGTTCTCGAGGGTGCAGAGAAAGATTTTGTGGTCAGTTTTCAAATCCAAGATGGCCGCCGCTCAATAGTATGATAACTACATTATGGATATCGTATCAGAGGTTCTCGAGGGTGCTGAGAACAATTTTTAGATCATTTTCAAATCCAAGATGGCCACCGCACAAAATTATGCTTTCAGCAATATAGATATCGTACCCGAGGTTCTCGAGGGTGCAGAGAACGATTTTGTGATAATTTTTCATATCCAAGATGGCCGCCGCTCAAAAGTATGATAACTACATTATGGGTATCGTATCCGAGGTTCTCGAGAGTGCACAGAACGATTTTGTGATCATTTTTGAAATCCAAGATGGCCGCCGCTCATAATTATGATAACTAGATTATTGGTATCGTATCCTAGGTTCTCGAGGGTGCAGAGAAAGATTTTGTGATTAGTTTTCAAATACAAGATGGCCGCCGCTCAAAAGTATGATAACTACATTATGGGTATCGAACCCGAGGTTCTCGAGGGTGCTGAGAACGATTTTGAGATCATTTTTCTAATCCAAGATGGCCGCCGCACAAAATTATGTATTCAGCAATATGGATATCGTGTCCGAGATTCTCGAGGGTGCAGAAAACATTTTTGGGATCATTTTTAAATCCGAGATGGCCGCCGCTCAAAAATATGATAACTAGATTATTGGTATCGTATCCTAGGTTCTCGTGGGTGCAGAGAAAGATTTTGTGATCAGTTTTCAAATACAAGATGGCCGCCGCTCAAAAGTATGATAACTACATTATGGGTATCGTATCCCAGGTTCTCGAGGGTGCTGAGAACGATTTTGAGATCATTTTTCTAATCCAAGATGGCCGCCGCACAAAATTATGTATTCAGCAATATGGATATCGTGTCCGAGATTCTCGAGGGTGCAGAAAACATTTTTGGGATCATTTTTAAATCCGAGATGGCCGCCGCTCAAAATTATGATAACTAGATTATGGGAATCGTATCCTAGGTTCTCGAGGGTGCAGAGAAAGATTTGGTGATCATTTTTCAAATCCAAGATGGCTGTCGAACAAAATTATGATTTCAGCAATATGGATATCGTACCCGAGGTTCTCGAGGGTGCAGAGAAAGATTTTGTGGTCAGTTTTCAAATCCAAGATGGCCGCCGCACAAAATTATGCTTTCAGCAATATAGATATCGTACCCGAGGTTCTCGAGGGTGCAGAGAACGATGTTGTGATAATTTTTCATATCCAAGATGGCCGCCAGTCAAAAGTATGATAACTACATTGTGGATATCGTATCCCAGGTTCTCGAGGGTGCTGAGAACAATTTTTAGATCATTTTTCAAATCCAAGATGGCCACCGCACAAAATTATGCTTTCAGCAATATAGATATCGTACCCGAGGTTCTCGAGGGTGCAGAGAACGATTTTGTGATAATTTTTCATATCCAAGATGGCCGCCGCTCAAAAGTATGATAACTACATTATGGGTATCGTATCCGAGGTTCTCGAGAGTGCACAGAACGATTTTGTGATCATTTTTGAAATCCAAAATGGCCGCCGCTCAAAATTATGATAACTAGATTATTGGTATCGTATCCTAGGTTCTCGTGGGTGCAGAGAAATATTTTGTGATCAGTTTTCAAATACAAGATGGCCAACACTCAAAAGTATGATAACTACATTACGGGTATCGTACCCGAGGTTCTCGAGGTTGCTGAGAACGATTTTGAGATCATTTTTCTAATCCAAGATGGCCACCGCACAAAATTATGTATTCAGCAATATGGATATCGTGTCCGAGGTTCTCGAGGGTGCAGAAAACAATTTTGGGATCATTTTAAAATCCGAGATGGCCGCCGCTCAAAAGTATGATAACTAGATTATAGGTATCGTATCCTAGGTTATCGAGGGTGCTGAGAACGATTTTGTGATCATTTTTCTAATCCAAGATGGCCGCCGCACAAAATTATGATTTCAGCAATATGGATATCGTACCCGAGGTTCTCGAGGGTGCAGAAAACAATTTTGGGATAATTTTTAAATCCGAGATGGCCGCCGCACAAGATTATGATTTCAGCAATATGGATATCGTACCCGAGGTTCTCGAGGGTGCAGAGAACGATTTTGTGGTCAGTTTTCAAATCCAAGATGGCCGCCTCTCAAAAGTATGATAACTTCATTGTGGATATCGTATCCCAGGTTCTCGAGGGTGCTGAGAACAATTTTTAGATCATTTTTCAAATCCAAGATGGCCACCGCACAAAATTATGCTTTCAACAATATAGATATCGTACCCGAGGTTCTCGAGAGTGCAGAAAACAATATTGGGACCATTTTGAAATCCAAGATGGCCGCCGCACAAAACAATGTTTTCACCAATGTAGATATCGTGTCCGAGGTTCTCGAGGGTGCAGAAAAACAATTTTGGGATCATTTTTCAAATCCAAGATGGCCGCCGCAAAAAATTATGATTTCAGCAATATGGATATCGTACCCGAGGTTCTAAAAGGTACAGAGAAAGATTTTCTGATCAGTTTTCAATTACAAGATGGCCGCCGCTCAAAAGTATGATAACTACGTCATGGGTATCGTACCCGAGGTTCTCGAGGGTGCTGAGAACGATTTTGAGATCATTTTTCTAATCCAAGATGGCCGCCGCACAAAATTATGTATTCAGCAATATGGATATCGTGTCCGAGGTTCTCGAGGGTGCAGAAAACATTTTTGGGATCATTTTTAAATCCGAGATGGTCGCCGCCCAAAAGTATGGTAACTAGATTATGGGAATCGTATGCTAGGTTCTTGAGGGAGCAGAGAAAGATTTGGTGATCATTTTTCAAATCCAAGATGGCTGTCGCACAAAATTATGATTTCAGCAATATGGATATCGTACCCGAGGTTCTCGAGGGTGTAGAGAAAGATTTTGTGGTCAGTTTTCAAATCTAAGATGGCCGCTGCTCAAAAGTATGATAACTACATTATGGGTATCGTATCCCAGGTTCTCGAGGAAGCTGAGAACAATTTTGTGATCATTTTTCAAATCCAAGATGGCCGCCGCACAAAATTATGATTTCAGCAATATGGATATCGTGTCCGAGATTCTCGAGGGTGCAGAAAACAATTTTGGGATCATTTTTAAATCCGAGATGGCCGCCGCTCAAAAATATGATAACTAGATTATTGGTATCGTATCCTAGGTTCTCGTGGGTGCAGAGAAAGATTTTGTGATCAGTTTTCAAATACAAGATGGCCGCCGCTCAAAAGTATGATAACTACATTATGGGTATCGAACCCGAGGTTCTCGAGGGTGCTGAGAACGATTTTGAGATCATTTTTCTAATCCAAGATGGCCGCCGCACAAAATTATGTATTCAGCAATATGGATATCGTGTCCGAGATTCTCGAGGGTGCAGAAAACATTTTTGGGATCATTTTTAAATCCGAGATGGCCGCCGCTCAAAAATATGATAACTAGATTATGGGAATCGTATCCTAGGTTCTCGAGGGTGCAGAGAAAGATTTGGTGATCATTTTTCAAATCCAAGATGGCTGTCGAACAAAATTATGATTTCAGCAATATGGATATCGTACCCGAGGTTCTCGAGGGTGCAGAGAAAGATTTTGTGGTCAGTTTTCAAATCCAAGATGGCCGCCGCACAAAATTATGCTTTCAGCAATATAGATATCGTACCCGAGGTTCTCGAGGGTGCAGAGAACGATGTTGTGATAATTTTTCATATCCAAGATGGCCGCCAGTCAAAAGTATGATAACTACATTGTGGATATCGTATCCCAGGTTCTCGAGGGTGCTGAGAACAATTTTTAGATCATTTTTCAAATCCAAGATGGCCACCGCACAAAATTATGCTTTCAGCAATATAGATATCGTACCCGAGGTTCTCGAGGGTGCAGAGAACGATTTTGTGATAATTTTTCATATCCAAGATGGCCGCCGCTCAAAAGTATGATAACTACATTATGGGTATCGTATCCGAGGTTCTCGAGAGTGCACAGAACGATTTTGTGATCATTTTTGAAATCCAAAATGGCCGCCGCTCAAAATTATGATAACTAGATTATTGGTATCGTATCCTAGGTTCTCGTGGGTGCAGAGAAATATTTTGTGATCAGTTTTCAAATACAAGATGGCCAACACTCAAAAGTATGATAACTACATTACGGGTATCGTACCCGAGGTTCTCGAGGTTGCTGAGAACGATTTTGAGATCATTTTTCTAATCCAAGATGGCCACCGCACAAAATTATGTATTCAGCAATATGGATATCGTGTCCGAGGTTCTCGAGGGTGCAGAAAACAATTTTGGGATCATTTTAAAATCCGAGATGGCCGCCGCTCAAAAGTATGATAACTAGATTATAGGTATCGTATCCTAGGTTATCGAGGGTGCTGAGAACGATTTTGTGATCATTTTTCTAATCCAAGATGGCCGCCGCACAAAATTATGATTTCAGCAATATGGATATCGTACCCGAGGTTCTCGAGGGTGCAGACAACGATTTTGGGATAATTTTTAAATCCGAGATGGCCGCCGCACAAGATTATGATTTCAGCAATATGGATATCGTACCCGAGGTTCTCGAGGGTGCAGAGAAAGATTTTGTGGTCAGTTTTCAAATCCAAGATGGCCGCCTCTCAAAAGTATGATAACTTCATTGTGGATATCGTATCCCAGGTTCTCGAGGGTGCTGAGAACAATTTTTAGATCATTTTTCAAATCCAAGATGGCCACCGCACAAAATTATGCTTTCAACAATATAGATATCGTACCCGAGGTTCTCGAGAGTGCAGAAAACAATATTGGGACCATTTTGAAATCCAAGATGGCCGCCGCACAAAACAATGTTTTCACCAATGTAGATATCGTGTCCGAGGTTCTCGAGGGTGCAGAAAAACAATTTTGGGATCATTTTTCAAATCCAAGATGGCCGCCGCAAAAAATTATGATTTCAGCAATATGGATATCGTACCCGAGGTTCTCGAAGGTACAGAGAAAGATTTTCTGATCAGTTTTCAATTACAAGATGGCCGCCGCTCAAAAGTATGATAACTACGTCATGGGTATCGTACCCGAGGTTCTCGAGGGTGCTGAGAACGATTTTGAGATCATTTTTCTAATCCAAGATGGCCGCCGCACAAAATTATGTATTCAGCAATATGGATATCGTGTCCGAGGTTCTCGAGGGTGCAGAAAACATTTTTGGGATCATTTTTAAATCCGAGATGGTCGCCGCCCAAAAGTATGGTAACTAGATTATGGGAATCGTATGCTAGGTTCTTGAGGGAGCAGAGAAAGATTTGGTGATCATTTTTCAAATCCAAGATGGCTGTCGCACAAAATTATGATTTCAGCAATATGGATATCGTACCCGAGGTTCTCGAGGGTGTAGAGAAAGATTTTGTGGTCAGTTTTCAAATCTAAGATGGCCGCTGCTCAAAAGTATGATAACTACATTATGGGTATCGTATCCCAGGTTCTCGAGGAAGCTGAGAACAATTTTGTGATCATTTTTCAAATCCAAGATGGCCGCCGCACAAAATTATGATTTCAGCAATATGGATATCGTACCCGAGGTTCTCGAGGGTGCAGAGAACGGTTTGGTGATCATTTTTCTAATCCAAGATGGCCACCGCACAAAATTATGCTTTCAGCAATATAGATATCGTACCCGAGGTTCTCGAGGGTGTAGAGAAAGATTTTGTGGTCAGTTTTCAAATCTAAGATGGCCGCTGCTCAAAAGTATGATAACTACATTATGGGTATCGTATCCCAGGTTCTCGAGGAAGCTGAGAACAATTTTGATATCATTTTTCTAATCCAAGATGGCCGCCGCACAAAATTATGTATTCAGCAATATGGATATCGTGTCCGAGGTTCTCGAGGATGCAGAAAACATTTTTGGGATCATTTTTAAATCCGAGATGGCCGCCGCTCAAAAGTATGATAACTAGATTATGGGAATCGTATCCTAGGTTCTCGAGGGTGCAGAGAAAGATTTTGGGATCAGTTTTCAAATACAAGATGGCCGCCGCTCAAAAGTATGATAACTACATTATGGGTATCGAACCCGAGGTTCTCGAGGGTGCTGAGAACGATTTTGAGATCATTTTTCTAATCCAAGATGGCCGCCGCTCAAAAGTATGATAACTACGTCATGGGTATCGTACCCGAGGTTCTCGAGGGTGCTGAGAACGATTTTGAGATCATTTTTCTAATCCAAGATGGCCGCCGCACAAAATTATGTATTCAGCAATATGGATATCGTGTCCGAGGTTCTCGAGGGTGCAGAAAACATTTTTGGGATCATTTTTAAATCCGAGATGGTCGCCGCCCAAAAGTATGGTAACTAGATTATGGGAATCGTATGCTAGGTTCTTGAGGGAGCAGAGAAAGATTTGGTGATCATTTTTCAAATCCAAGATGGCTGTCGCACAAAATTATGATTTCAGCAATATGGATATCGTACCCGAGGTTCTCGAGGGTGCAGAGAAAGATTTTGTGGTCAGTTTTCAAATCTAAGATGGCCGCTGCTCAAAAGTATGATAACTACATTATGGGTATCGTATCCCAGGTTCTCGAGGAAGCTGAGAACAATTTTGTGATCATTTTTCAAATCCAAGATGGCCGCCGCACAAAATTATGATTTCAGCAATATGGATATCGTGTCCGAGATTCTCGAGGGTGCAGAGAACAATTTTGGGATCATTTTTAAATCCGAGATGGCCGCCGCTCAAAAATATGATAACTACATTATTGGTATCGTATCCTAGGTTCTCGTGGGTGCAGAGAAAGATTTTGTGATCAGTTTTCAAATACAAGATGGCCGCCGCTCAAAAGTATGATAACTACATTATGGGTATCGTATCCGAGGTTCTCGAGGGTGCTGAGAACGATTTTGAGATCATTTTTCTAATCCAAGATGGCCGCCGCACAAAATTATGTATTCAGCAATATGGATATCGTGTCCGAGATTCTCGAGGGTGCAGAAAACATTTTTGGGATCATTTTTAAATCCGAGATGGCCGCCGCTCAAAAATATGATAACTAGATTATGGGAATCGTATCCTAGGTTCTCGAGGGTGCAGAGAAAGATTTGGTGATCATTTTTCAAATCCAAGATGGCTGTCGAACAAAATTATGATTTCAGCAATATGGATATCGTACCCGAGGTTCTCGAGGGTGCAGAGAAAGATTTTGTGGTCAGTTTTCAAATCCAAGATGGCCGCCGCACAAAATTATGCTTTCAGCAATATAGATATCGTACCCGAGGTTCTCGAGGGTGCAGAGAACGATGTTGTGATAATTTTTCATATCCAAGATGGCCGCCAGTCAAAAGTATGATAACTACATTGTGGATATCGTATCCCAGGTTCTCGAGGGTGCTGAGAACAATTTTTAGATCATTTTTCAAATCCAAGATGGCCACCGCACAAAATTATGCTTTCAGCAATATAGATATCGTACCCGAGGTTCTCGAGGGTGCAGAGAACGATTTTGTGATAATTTTTCATATCCAAGATGGCCGCCGCTCAAAAGTATGATAACTACATTATGGGTATCGTATCCGAGGTTCTCGAGAGTGCACAGAACGATTTTGTGATCATTTTTGAAATCCAAAATGGCCGCCGCTCAAAATTATGATAACTAGATTATTGGTATCGTATCCTAGGTTCTCGTGGGTGCAGAGAAATATTTTGTGATCAGTTTTCAAATACAAGATGGCCAACACTCAAAAGTATGATAACTACATTACGGGTATCGTACCCGAGGTTCTCGAGGTTGCTGAGAACGATTTTGAGATCATTTTTCTAATCCAAGATGGCCACCGCACAAAATTATGTATTCAGCAATATGGATATCGTGTCCGAGGTTCTCGAGGGTGCAGAAAACAATTTTGGGATCATTTTAAAATCCGAGATGGCCGCCGCTCAAAAGTATGATAACTAGATTATAGGTATCGTATCCTAGGTTATCGAGGGGGCTGAGAACGATTTTGTGATCATTTTTCTAATCCAAGATGGCCGCCGCACAAAATTATGATTTCAGCAATATGGATATCGTACCCGAGGTTCTCGAGGGTGCAGACAACGATTTTGGGATAATTTTTAAATCCGAGATGGCCGCCGCACAAGATTATGATTTCAGCAATATGGATATCGTACCCGAGGTTCTCGAGGGTGCAGAGAAAGATTTTGTGGTCAGTTTTCAAATCCAAGATGGCCGCCTCTCAAAAGTATGATAACTTCATTGTGGATATCGTATCCCAGGTTCTCGAGGGTGCTGAGAACAATTTTTAGATCATTTTTCAAATCCAAGATGGCCACCGCACAAAATTATGCTTTCAACAATATAGATATCGTACCCGAGGTTCTCGAGAGTGCAGAAAACAATATTGGGACCATTTTGAAATCCAAGATGGCCGCCGCACAAAACAATGTTTTCACCAATGTAGATATCGTGTCCGAGGTTCTCGAGGGTGCAGAAAAACAATTTTGGGATCATTTTTCAAATCCAAGATGGCCGCCGCAAAAAATTATGATTTCAGCAATATGGATATCGTACCCGAGGTTCTCGAAGGTACAGAGAAAGATTTTCTGATCAGTTTTCAATTACAAGATGGCCGCCGCTCAAAAGTATGATAACTACGTCATGGGTATCGTACCCGAGGTTCTCGAGGGTGCTGAGAACGATTTTGAGATCATTTTTCTAATCCAAGATGGCCGCCGCACAAAATTATGTATTCAGCAATATGGATATCGTGTCCGAGGTTCTCGAGGGTGCAGAAAACATTTTTGGGATCATTTTTAAATCCGAGATGGTCGCCGCCCAAAAGTATGGTAACTAGATTATGGGAATCGTATGCTAGGTTCTTGAGGGAGCAGAGAAAGATTTGGTGATCATTTTTCAAATCCAAGATGGCTGTCGCACAAAATTATGATTTCAGCAATATGGATATCGTACCCGAGGTTCTCGAGGGTGCAGAGAAAGATTTTGTGGTCAGTTTTCAAATCTAAGATGGCCGCTGCTCAAAAGTATGATAACTACATTATGGGTATCGTATCCCAGGTTCTCGAGGAAGCTGAGAACAATTTTGTGATCATTTTTCAAATCCAAGATGGCCGCCGCACAAAATTATGATTTCAGCAATATGGATATCGTACCCGAGGTTCTCGAGGGTGCAGAGAACGGTTTGGTGATCATTTTTCTAATCCAAGATGGCCACCGCACAAAATTATGCTTTCAGCAATATAGATATCGTACCCGAGGTTCTCGAGGGTGTAGAGAAAGATTTTGTGGTCAGTTTTCAAATCTAAGATGGCCGCTGCTCAAAAGTATGATAACTACATTATGGGTATCGTATCCCAGGTTCTCGAGGAAGCTGAGAACAATTTTGATATCATTTTTCTAATCCAAGATGGCCGCCGCACAAAATTATGTATTCAGCAATATGGATATCGTGTCCGAGGTTCTCGAGGATGCAGAAAACATTTTTGGGATCATTTTTAAATCCGAGATGGCCGCCGCTCAAAAGTATGATAACTAGATTATGGGAATCGTATCCTAGGTTCTCGAGGGTGCAGAGAAAGATTTTGTGATCAGTTTTCAAATACAAGATGGCCGCCGCTTAAAAGTATGATAACTACATTATGGGTATCGAACCCGAGGTTCTCGAGGGTGCTGAGAACGATTTTGAGATCATTTTTCTAATCCAAGATGGCCGCCGCACAAAATTATGTATTCAGCAATATGGATATCGTGTCCGAGATTCTCGAGGGTGCAGAAAACATTTTTGGGATCATTTTTAAATCCGAGATGGCCGCCGCTCAAAAATATGATAACTAGATTATTGGTATCGTATCCTAGGTTCTCGAGGGTGCAGAGAAAGATTTTGTGATCAGTTTTCAAATACAAGATGGCCGCCGCTCAAAAGTATGATAACTACATTATGGGTATCGAACCCGAGGTTCTCGAGGGTGCAGAGAAAGATTTTGTGATCATTTTTCTAATCCAAGATGGCCGCCGCACAAAATTATGTATTCAGCAATATGGATATCGTGTCCGAGATTCTCGAGGGTGCAGAAAACATTTTTGGGATCATTTTTAAATCCGAGATGGCCGCCGCTCAAAAATATGATAACTAGATTATGGGAATCGTATCCTAGGTTCTCGAGGGTGCAGAGAAAGATTTGGTGATCATTTTTCAAATCCAAGATGGCTGTCGAACAAAATTATGATTTCAGCAATATGGATATCGTACCCGAGGTTCTCGAGGGTGCAGAGAAAGATTTTGTGGTCAGTTTTCAAATCCAAGATGGCCGCCGCACAAAATTATGCTTTCAGCAATATAGATATCGTACCCGAGGTTCTCGAGGGTGCAGAGAACGATGTTGTGATAATTTTTCATATCCAAGATGGCCGCCATTCAAAAGTATGATAACTACATTGTGGATATCGTATCCCAGGTTCTCGAGGGTGCTGAGAACAATTTTTAGATCATTTTTCAAATCCAAGATGGCCACCGCACAAAATTATGCTTTCAGCAATATAGATATCGTACCCGAGGTTCTCGAGGGTGCAGAGAACGATTTTGTGATAATTTTTCATATCCAAGATGGCCGCCGCTCAAAAGTATGATAACTACATTATGGGTATCGTATCCGAGGTTCTCGAGAGTGCACAGAACGATTTTGTGATCATTTTTGAAATCCAAAATGGCCGCCGCTCAAAATTATGATAACTAGATTATTGGTATCGTATCCTAGGTTCTCGTGGGTGCAGAGAAAGATTTTGTGATCAGTTTTCAAATACAAGATGGCCGCCGCTCAAAAGTATGATAACTACATTATGGGTATCGAACCCGAGGTTCTCGAGGGTGCTGAGAACGATTTTGAGATCATTTTTCTAATCCAAGATGGCCGCCGCACAAAATTATGTATTCAGCAATATGGATATCGTGTCCGAGGTTCTCGAGGGTGCAGAAAACAATTTTGGGATCATTTTAAAATCCGAGAAGGCCGCCGCTCAAAAGTATGATAACTAGATTATAGGTATCGTATCCTAGGTTATCGAGGGTGCTGAGAACGATTTTGTGATCATTTTTCTAATCCAAGATGGCCGCCGCACAAGATTATGATTTCAGCAATATGGATATCGTACCCGAGGTTCTCGAGGGTGCAGACAACGATTTTGGGATCATTTTTAAATCCGAGATGGCCGCCGCACAAGATTATGATTTCAGCAATATGGATATCGTACCCGAGGTTCTCGAGGGTGCAGAGAAAGATTTTGTGGTCAGTTTTCAAATCCAAGATGGCCGCCTCTCAAAAGTATGATAACTACATTGTGGATATCGTATCCCAGGTTCTCGAGGGTGCTGAGAACAATTTTTAGATCATTTTTCAAATCCAAGATGGCCACCGCACAAAATTATGCTTTCAGCAATATAGATATCGTACCCGAGGTTCTCGAGAGTGCAGAAAACAATATTGGGACCATTTTGAAATCCAAGATGGCCGCCGCACAAAACAATGTTTTCACCAATGTAGATATCGTGTCCGAGGTTCTCGAGGGTGCAGAAAAACAATTTTGTGATCATTTTTCAAATCCAAGATGGCCGCCGCAAAAAATTATGATTTCAGCAATATGGATATCGTACCCGAGGTTCTCGAAGGTACAGAGAAAGATTTTCTGATCAGTTTTCAATTACAAGATGGCCGCCGCTCAAAAGTATGATAACTACGTCATGGGTATCGTACCCGAGGTTCTCGAGGGTGCTGAGAACGATTTTGAGATCATTTTTCTAATCCAAGATGGCCGCCGCACAAAATTATGTATTCAGCAATATGGATATCGTGTCCGAGGTTCTCGAGGGTGCAGAAAACATTTTTGGGATCATTTTTAAATCCGAGATGGTCGCCGCCCAAAAGTATGGTAACTAGATTATGGGAATCGTATGCTAGGTTCTTGAGGGTGCAGAGAAAGATTTGGTGATCATTTTTCAAATCCAAGATGGCTGTCGCACAAAATTATGATTTCAGCAATATGGATATCGTACCCGAGGTTCTCGAGGGTGTAGAGAAAGATTTTGTGGTCAGTTTTCAAATCTAAGATGGCCGCTGCTCAAAAGTTTGATAACTACATTATGGGTATCGTATCCCAGGTTCTCGAGGAAGCTGAGAACAATTTTGTGATCATTTTTCAAATCCAAGATGGCCGCCGCACAAAATTATGATTTCAGCAATATGGATATCGTACCCGAGGTTCTCGAGGGTGCAGAGAACGGTTTGGTGATCATTTTTCTAATCCAAGATGGCCACCGCACAAAATTATGCTTTCAGCAATATAGATATCGTACCCGAGGTTCTCGAGAGTGCAGAAAACAATATTGGGACCATTTTGAAATCCAAGATGGCCGCCGCACAAAACAATGTTTTCACCAATGTAGATATCGTGTCCGAGGTTCTCGAGGGTGCAGAAAAACAATTTTGGGATCATTTTTCAAATCCAAGATGGCCGCCGCAAAAAATTATGATTTCAGCAATATGGATATCGTACCCGAGGTTCTTGAAGGTACAGAGAAAGATTTTCTGATCAGTTTTCAATTAGAAGATGGCCGCCGCTCGAAAGTATGATAACTACGTCATGGGTATCGAACCCGAGGTTCTCGAGGGTGCTGAGAACGATTTTGAGATCATTTTTCTAATCCAAGATGGCCGCCGCACAAAATTATGTATTCAGCAATATGGATATCGTGTCCGAGGTTCTCGAGGGTGCAGAAAACATTTTTGGGATCATTTTTAAATCCGAGATGGCCGCCGCTCAAAAGTATGATAACTAGATTATGGGAATCGTATCCTAGGTTCTCGAGGGTGCAGAGAAAGATTTTGTGATCAGTTTTCAAATACAAGATGGCCGCCGCTTAAAAGTATGATAACTACATTATGGGTATCGAACCCGAGGTTCTCGAGGGTGCTGAGAACGATTTTGAGATCATTTTTCTAATCCAAGATGGCCGCCGCACAAAATTATGTATTCAGCAATATGGATATCGTGTCCGAGATTCTCGAGGGTGCAGAAAACATTTTTGGGATCATTTTTAAATCCGAGATGGCCGCCGCTCAAAAATATGATAACTAGATTATTGGTATCGTATCCTAGGTTCTCGAGGGTGCAGAGAAAGATTTTGTGATCAGTTTTCAAATACAAGATGGCCGCCGCTCAAAAGTATGATAACTACATTATGGGTATCGTACCCGAGGTTCTCGAGGGTGCTGAGAACGATTTTGAGATCATTTTTCTAATCCAAGATGGCCGCCGCACAAAATTATGTATTCAGCAATATGGATATCGTGTCCGAGATTCTCGAGGGTGCAGAAAACATTTTTGGGATCATTTTTAAATCCGAGATGGCCGCCGCTCAAAAATATGATAACTAGATTATGGGAATCGTATCCTAGGTTCTCGAGGGTGCAGAGAAAGATTTGGTGATCATTTTTCAAATCCAAGATGGCTGTCGAACAAAATTATGATTTCAGCAATATGGATATCGTACCCGAGGTTCTCGAGGGTGCAGAGAAAGATTTTGTGGTCAGTTTTCAAATCCAAGATGGCCGCCGCACAAAATTATGCTTTCAGCAATATAGATATCGTACCCGAGGTTCTCGAGGGTGCAGAGAACGATGTTGTGATAATTTTTCATATCCAAGATGGCCGCCAGTCAAAAGTATGATAACTACATTGTGGATATCGTATCCCAGGTTCTCGAGGGTGCTGAGAACAATTTTTAGATCATTTTTCAAATCCAAGATGGCCACCGCACAAAATTATGCTTTCAGCAATATAGATATCGTACCCGAGGTTCTCGAGGGTGCAGAGAACGATTTTGTGATAATTTTTCATATCCAAGATGGCCGCCGCTCAAAAGTATGATAACTACATTATGGGTATCGTATCCGAGGTTCTCGAGAGTGCACAGAACGATTTTGTGATCATTTTTGAAATCCAAAATGGCCGCCGCTCAAAATTATGATAACTAGATTATTGGTATCGTATCCTAGGTTCTCGTGGGTGCAGAGAAAGATTTTGTGATCAGTTTTCAAATACAAGATGGCCAACACTCAAAAGTATGATAACTACATTACGGGTATCGTACCCGAGGTTCTCGAGGTTGCTGAGAACGATTTTGAGATCATTTTTCTAATCCAAGATGGCCACCGCACAAAATTATGTATTCAGCAATATGGATATCGTGTCCGAGGTTCTTGAGGGTGCAGAAAACAATTTTGGGATCATTTTAAAATCCGAGATGGCCGCCGCTCAAAAGTATGATAACTAGATTATAGGTATCGTATCCTAGGTTATCGAGGGTGCTGAGAACGATTTTGTGATCATTTTTCTAATCCAAGATGGCCGCCGCACAAAATTATGATTTCAGCAATATGGATATCGTACCCGAGGTTCTCGAGGGTGCAGACAACGATTTTGGGATCATTTTTAAATCCGAGATGGCCGCCGCACAAGATTATGATTTCAGCAATATGGATATCGTACCCGAGGTTCTCGAGGGTGCAGAGAAAGATTTTGTGGTCAGTTTTCAAATCCAAGATGGCCGCCTCTCAAAAGTATGATAACTACATTGTGGATATCGTATCCCAGGTTCTCGAGGGTGCTGAGAACAATTTTTAGATCATTTTTCAAATCCAAGATGGCCACCGCACAAAATTATGCTTTCAGCAATATAGATATCGTACCCGAGGTTCTCGAGAGTGCAGAAAACAATATTGGGACCATTTTGAAATCCAAGATGGCCGCCGCACAAAACAATGTTTTCACCAATGTAGATATCGTGTCCGAGGTTCTCGAGGGTGCAGAAAAACAATTTTGGGATCATTTTTCAAATCCAAGATGGCCGCCGCAAAAAATTATGATTTCAGCAATATGGATATCGTACCCGAGGTTCTCGAAGGTACAGAGAAAGATTTTCTGATCAGTTTTCAATTACAAGATGGCCGCCGCTCAAAAGTATGATAACTACGTCATGGGTATCGTACCCGACGTTCTCGAGGGTGCTGAGAACGATTTTGAGATCATTTTTCTAATCCAAGATGGCCGCCGCACAAAATTATGCATTCAGCAATATGGATATCGTGTCCGAGGTTCTCGAGGGTGCAGAAAACATTTTTGGGATCATTTTTAAATCCGAGATGGTCGCCGCCCAAAAGTATGGTAACTAGATTATGGGAATCGTATGCTAGGTTCTTGAGGGTGCAGAGAAAGATTTGGTGATCATTTTTCAAATCCAAGATGGCTGTCGCACAAAATTATGATTTCAGCAATATGGATATCGTACCCGAGGTTCTCGAGGGTGTAGAGAAAGATTTTGTGGTCAGTTTTCAAATCTAAGATGGCCGCTGCTCAAAAGTATGATAACTACATTATGGGTATCGTATCCCAGGTTCTCGAGGAAGCTGAGAACAATTTTGTGATCATTTTTCAAATCCAAGATGGCCGCCGCACAAAATTATGATTTCAGCAATATGGATATCGTACCCGAGGTTCTCGAGGGTGCAGAGAACGGTTTGGTGATCATTTTTCTAATCCAAGATGGCCACCGCACAAAATTATGCTTTCAGCAATATAGATATCGTACCCGAGGTTCTCGAGAGTGCAGAAAACAATATTGGGACCATTTTGAAATCCAAGATGGCCGCCGCACAAAACAATGTTTTCACCAATGTAGATATCGTGTCCGAGGTTCTCGAGGGTGCAGAAAAACAATTTTGGGATCATTTTTCAAATCCAAGATGGCCGCCGCAAAAAATTATGATTTCAGCAATATGGATATCGTACCCGAGGTTCTCGAAGGTACAGAGAAAGATTTTCTGATCAGTTTTCAATTACAAGATGGCCGCCGCTCGAAAGTATGATAACTACGTCATGGGTATCGAACCCGAGGTTCTCGAGGGTGCTGAGAACGATTTTGAGATCATTTTTCTAATCCAAGATGGCCGCCGCACTAAATTATGTATTCAGCAATATGGATATCGTGTCCGAGGTTCTCGAGGGTGCAGAAAACATTTTTGGGATCATTTTTAAATCCGAGATGGCCGCCGCTCAAAAGTATGATAACTAGATTATGGGAATCGTATCCTAGGTTCTCGAGGGTGCAGAGAAAGATTTTGTGATCAGTTTTCAAATACAAGATGGCCGCCGCTTAAAAGTATGATAACTACTTTATGGGTATCGAACCCGTGGTTCTCGAGGGTGCTGAGAACGATTTTGAGATCATTTTTCTAATCCAAGATGGCCGCCGCACAAAATTATGTATTCAGCAATATGGATATCGTGTCCGAGATTCTCGAGGGTGCAGAAAACATTTTTGGGATCATTTTTAAATCCGAGATGGCCGCCGCTCAAAAATATGATAACTAGATTATGGGAATCGTATCCTAGGTTCTCGAGGGTGCAGAGAAAGATTTGGTGATCATTTTTCAAATCCAAGATGGCTGTCGAACAAAATTATGATTTCAGCAATATGGATATCGTACCCGAGGTTCTCGAGGGTGCAGAGAAAGATTTTGTGGTCAGTTTTCAAATCCAAGATGGCCGCCGCACAAAATTATGCTTTCAGCAATATAGATATCGTACCCGAGGTTCTCGAGGGTGCAGAGAACGATGTTGTGATAATTTTTCATATCCAAGATGGCCGTCAGTCAAAAGTATGATAACTACATTGTGGATATCGTATCCCAGGTTCTCGAGGGTGCTGAGAACAATTTTTAGATCATTTTTCAAATCCAAGATGGCCACCGCACAAAATTATGCTTTCAGCAATATAGATATCGTACCCGAGGTTCTCGAGGGTGCAGAGAACGATGTTGTGATAATTTTTCATATCCAAGATGGCCGCCGCTCAAAAGTATGATAACTACATTATGGGTATCGTATCCGAGGTTCTCGAGAGTGCACAGAACGATTTTGTGATCATTTTTGAAATCCAAAATGGCCGCCGCTCAAAATTATGATAACTAGATTATTGGTATCGTATCCTAGGTTCTCGTGGGTGCAGAGAAAGATTTTGTGATCAGTTTTCAAATACAAGATGGTCAACACTCAAAAGTATGATAACTACATTACGGGTATCGTACCCGAGGTTCTCGAGGTTGCTGAGAACGATTTTGAGATCATTTTTCTAATCCAAGATGGCCACCGCACAAAATTATGTATTCAGCAATATGGATATCGTGTCCGAGGTTCTCGAGGGTGCAGAAAACAATTTTGGGATCATTTTAAAATCCGAGATGGCCGCCGCTCAAAAGTATGATAACTAGATTATAGGTATCGTATCCTAGGTTATCGAGGGTGCTGAGAACGATTTTGTGATCATTTTTCTAATCCAAGATGGCCGCCGCACAAAATTATGATTTCAGCAATATGGATATCGTACCCGAGGTTCTCGAGGGTGCAGACAACGATTTTGGGATCATTTTTAAATCCGAGATGGCCGCCGCACAAAATTATGATTTCAGCAATATGGATATCGTACCCGAGGTTCTCGAGGGTGCAGAGAAAGATTTTGTGGTCAGTTTTCAAATCCAAGATGGCCGCCGCTCAAAAGTATGATAACTACATTGTGGATATCGTATCCCAGGTTCTCGAGGGTGCTGAGAACAATTTTGTGATCATTTTTCAAATCCAAGATGGCCACCGCACAAAATTATGCTTTCAGCAATATAGATATCGTACCCGAGGTTCTCGAGAGTGCAGAAAACAATATTGGGACCATTTTGAAATCCAAGATGGCCGCCGCACAAAACAATGTTTTCACCAATGTAGATATCGTGTCCGAGGTTCTCGAGGGTGCAGAAAAACAATTTTGGGATCATTTTTCAAATCCAAGATGGCCGCCGCAAAAAATTATGATTTCAGCAATATGGATATCGTACCCGAGGTTCTCGAAGGTACAGAGAAAGATTTTCTGATCAGTTTTCAATTACAAGATGGCCGCCGCTCAAAAGTATGATAACTACGTCATGGGTATCGTACCCGACGTTCTCGAGGGTGCTGAGAACGATTTTGAGATCATTTTTCTAATCCAAGATGGCCGCCGCACAAAATTATGTATTCAGCAATATGGATATCGTGTCCGAGGTTCTCGAGGGTGCAGAAAACATTTTTGGGATCATTTTTAAATCCGAGATGGTCGCCGCCCAAAAGTATGGTAACTAGATTATGGGAATCGTATGCTAGGTTCTTGAGGGTGCAGAGAAAGATTTGGTGATCATTTTTCAAATCCAAGATGGCTGTCGCACAAAATTATGATTTCAGCAATATGGATATCATACCCGAGGTTCTCGAGGGTGTAGAGAAAGATTTTGTGGTCAGTTTTCAAATCTAAGCTGGCCGCTGCTCAAAAGTATGATAACTACATTATGGGTATCGTATCCCAGGTTCTCGAGGAAGCTGAGAACAATTTTGTGATCATTTTTCAAATCCAAGATGGCCGCCGCACAAAATTATGATTTCAGCAATATGGATATCGTACCCGAGGTTCTCGAGGGTGCAGAGAACGGTTTGGTGATCATTTTTCTAATCCAAGATGGCCACCGCACAAAATTATGCTTTCAGCAATATAGATATCGTACCCGAGGTTCTCGAGAGTGCAGAAAACAATATTGGGACCATTTTGAAATCCAAGATGGCCGCCGCACAAAACAATGTTTTCACCAATGTAGATATCGTGTCCGAGGTTCTCGAGGGTGCAGAAAAACAATTTTGGGATCATTTTTCAAATCCAAGATGGCCGCCGCAAAAAATTATGATTTCAGCAATATGGATATCGTACCCGAGGTTCTCGAAGGTACAGAGAAAGATTTTCTGATCAGTTTTCAATTACAAGATGGCCGCCGCTCGAAAGTATGATAACTACGTCATGGGTATCGAACCCGAGGTTCTCGAGGGTGCTGAGAACGATTTGAGATCATTTTTCTAATCCAAGATGGCCGCCGCACAAAATTATGTATTCAGCAATATGGATATCGTGTCCGAGGTTCTCGAGGGTGCAGAAAACATTTTTGGGATCATTTTTAAATCCGAGATGGCCGCCGCTCAAAAGTATGATAACTAGATTATGGGAATCGTATCCTAGGTTCTTGAGGGTGCAGAGAAAGATTTGGTGATCATTTTTCAAATCCAAGATGGCTGTCGCACAAAATTATGATTTCAGCAATATGGATATCGTACCCGAGGTTCTCGAGGGTGCAGAGAAAGATTTTGTGGTCAGTTTTCAAATCTAAGATGGCCGCTGCTCAAAAGTATGATAACTACATTATGGGTATCGTATCCCAGGTTCTCGAGGAAGCTGAGAACAATTTTGTGATCATTTTTCAAATCCAAGATGGCCGACGCACAAAATTATGATTTCAGCAATATGGATATCGTACCCGAGGTTCTCGAGGGTGCAGAGAACGATTTTGTGATCATTTTTCAAATACAAGATGGTCGCCGCACAAAATTATGATTTCAGCAATATGGATATCGTACCCGAGGTTCTCGAGGGTGCAGATAAAGATTTTGTGGTCAGTTATCAAATCCAAGATGGTCGCCGCACAAAGTAATGATTTTAGCAATATGGATATCGTACCCGAGCTTCTCGAGGGTGCAGAGAAAGATTTTGTGATCATTTTTCAAATCCAAGATGGCCGCCGCACAAAATTATGATTTCAGCAATATGGATATCGTACCCGAGGTTCTCGAGGGTGCAGAGAAAGATTTTGTGGTCAGTTTTCATATCCAAGATGGCCGCCGCTCAAAAGTATGATAACTACATTATGGGTATCGTATCCCAGGTTCTCGAGGAAGCTGAGAACAATTTTGTGATCAGTTTTCAAATCCAAGATGGCCGCCGCACAAAATTATGCTTTCAGCAATATAGATATCGTACCCGAGGTTCTCGAGCGTGCAGAGAACGATTTTGTGATAATTTTTCATATCCAAGATGGCCGCCAGTCAAAAGTATGATAACTACGTCATGGGTATCGTACCCGAGGTTCTCGAGGGTGCTGAGAACGATTTTGAGATCATTTTTCTAATCCAAGATGGCCGCCGCACAAAATTATGTATTCAGCAATATGGATATCGTGTCCGAGGTTCTCGAGGGTGCAGAAAACATTTTTGGGATCATTTTTAAATCCGAGATGGTCGCCGCTCAAAAATATGATAACTAGATTATGGGAATCGTATCCTAGGTTCTCGAGGGTGCAGAGAAAGATTTGGTGATCATTTTTCAAATCCAAGATGGCTGTCGAACAAAATTATGATTTCAGCAATATGGATATCGAACCCGAGGTTCTCGAGGGTGCAGAGAAATATTTTGTGGTCAGTTTTCAAATCCAAGATGGCCGCCGCACAAAATTATGCTTTCAGCAATATAGATATCGTACCCGAGGTTCTCGAGGGTGCAGAGAACGATGTTGTTATAATTTTTCATATCCAAGATGGCCGCCAGTCAAAAGTATGATAACAAATTGTGGATATCGTATCCCAGGTTCTCGAGGGTGCTGAGAACAATTTTTAGATCATTTTTCAAATCCAAGATGGCCACCGCACAAAATTATGCTTTCAGCAATATAGATATCGTACCCGAGGTTCTCGAGGGTGCAGAGAACGATTTTGTGATAATTTTTCATATCCAAGATGGCCGCCGCTCAAAAGTATGATAACTACATTATGGGTATCGTATCCGAGGGTCTCGAGAGTGCACAGAACGATTTTGTGATCATTTTTGAAATCCAAGATGGCCGCCGCACAAAATTATGTATTCAGCAATATGGATATCGTGTCCGAGGTTCTCGAGGGTGCAGAAAACATTTTTGGGATCATTTTTAAATCCGAGATGGTCGCCGCTCAAAAGTATGGTAACTAGATTATGGGAATCGTATCCTAGGTTCTTGAGGGTGCAGAGAAAGATTTGGTGATCATTTTTCAAATCCAAGATGGCTGTCGCAAAAAATTATGATTTCAGCAATATGGATATCGTACCCGAGGTTCTCGAGGGTGCAGAGAAAGATTTTGTGGTCAGTTTTCAAATCTAAGATGTCCGCTGCTCAAAAGTATGATAACTACATTATGGGTATCGTATCCCAGGTTCTCGAGGAAGCTGAGAACAATTTTGTGATCATTTTTCAAATCCAAGATGGCCGCCGCACAAAATTATGATTTCAGCAATATGGATATCGTACCCGAGGTTCTCGAGGGTGCAGAGAACGATTTGGTGATAATTTTTCTAATCCAAGATGGCCACCGCACAAAATTATGCTTTCAGCAATATAGATATCGTAGCCGAGGTTCTCGAGAGTGCAGAAAACAATATTGGGACCATTTTGAAATCCAAGATGGCCGCCGCACAAAACAATGTTTTCACCAATGTAGATATCGTGTCCGAGGTTCTCGAGGGTGCAGAAAAACAATTTTGGGATCATTTTTCAAATCCAAGATGGCCGCCGCAAAAAATTATGATTTCAGCAATATGGATATCGTACCCGAGGTTCTCGAAGGTACAGAGAAAGATTTTCTGATCAGTTTTCAATTACAACATGGCCGCCGCTCGAAAGTATGATAACTACGTCATGGGTATCGAACCCGAGGTTCTCGAGGGTGCTGAGAACGATTTTGAGATCATTTTTCTAATCCAAGATGGCCGCCGTACAAAATTATGTATTCAGCAATATGGATATCGTGTCCGAGGTTCTCGAGGGTGCAGAAAACATTTTTGGGATCATTTTTAAATCCGAGATGGCCGCCGCTCAAAAGTATGATAACTAGATTATGGGAATCGTATCCTAGGTTCTTGAGGGAGCAGAGAAAGATTTGGTGATCATTTTTCAAATCCAAGATGGCTGTCGCACAAAATTATGATTTCAGCAATATGGATATCGTACCCGAGGTTCTCGAGGGTGCAGAGAAAGATTTTGTGGTCAGTTTTCAAATCTAAGATGGCCGCTGCTCAAAAGTATGATAACTACATTATGGGTATTTATCCCAGGTTCTCGAGGAAGCTGAGAACAATTTTGTGATCATTTTTCAAATCCAAGATGGCCGCCGCACAAAATTATGATTTCAGCAATATGGATATCGTACCCGAGCTTCTCGAGGGTGCAGAGAAAGATTTTGTGATCATTTTTCAAATCCATGATGGCCGCCGCACAAAATTATGATTTCAGCAATATGGATATCGTACCCGAGGTTCTCGAGGGTGCAGAGAAAGATTTTGTGGACAGTTTTCATATCCAAGATGGCCGCCGCTCAAAAGTATGATAACTACATTATGGGTATCGTATCCCAGGTTCTCGAGGAAGCTGAGAACAATTTTGTGATCAGTTTTCAAATCCAAGATGGCCGCCGCACAATATTATGCTTTCAGCAATATAGATATCGTACCGGAGGTTCTCGAGCGTGCAGAGAACGATTTTGTGATAATTTTTCATATCCAAGATGGCCGCCAGTCAAAAGTATGATAACTACATTGTGGATATCGTACCCGAGGTTCTCGAGGGTGCTGAGAACAATATTGTGATCATTTTTCAAATCCAAGATGGCCACCGCACAAAATTATGCTTTCAGCAATATAGATATCGTACCCGAGGTTCTCGAGGGTGCAGAGAACGATTATGTGATCAGTTTCCAAATACAAGATGGCCAACACTCAAAAGTATGATAACTACATTACGGGTATCGTACCCGAGGTTCTCGAGGGTGCTGAGAACGATTTTGAGATCATTTTTCTAACTCAAGATGGCCACCGCACAAAATTATGTATTCAGCAATATGGATATCGTGTCCGAGGTTCTCGAGGGTGCAGAAAACAATTTTGGGATCATTTTAAAATCCGAGATTGCCGCCGCTCAAAAGTATGATAACTAGATTATAGGTATCGTATCAGAGGTTCTCGAGGGTGCTGAGAACGATTTTGTGATCATTTTTCTAATCCAAGATGGCCGCCGCACAAAATTATGATTTCAGCAATATGGATATCGTACCCGAGGTTCTCGAGGGTGCAGACAACGATTTTGGGATCATTTTTAAATCCGAGATGACGCCGCATAAGATTATGATTTCAGCAATATGGATATCGTACCCGAGGTTCTCGAGGGTGCAGAGAAAGATTTTGTGGTCAGTTTTCAAATCCAAGATGGCCGCCGCTCAAAAGTATGATAACTACATTGTGGATATCGTATCCCAGGTTCTCGAGGGTGCTGAGAACAATTTTTAGATCATTTTCAAATCCAAGATGGCCACCGCACAAAATTATGCTTTCAGGAATATAGATATCGTACCCGAGGTTCTCGAGGGTGCAGAGAACGATTTTGTGATAATTTTTCATATCCAAGATGGCCGCCGCTCAAAAGTATGATAACTACATTATGGGTATCGTATCCGAGGTTCTCGAGAGTGCACAGAACGATTTTGTGATCATTTTTGAAATCCAAAATGGCCGCCGCTCAAAATTATGATAACTAGATTATTGGTATCGTATCCTAGGTTCTCGAGGGTGCAGAGAAAGATTATGTGATCAGTTTTCAAATACAAGATGGCCAACACTCAAAAGTATGATAACTACATTACGGGTATCGTACCCGAGGTTCTCGAGGGTGCTGAGAACGATTTTGAGATCATTTTTCTAACTCAAGATGGCCACCGCACAAAATTATGTATTCAGCAATATGGATATCGTACCCGAGGTTCTCGAGGGTGCTGAGAACAATTTTGTGATCATTTTTCAAATCCAAGATGGCCGCCGCACAAAATTATGCTTTCAGCAATATGGATATCGTACCCGAGGTTCTCGAGGGTGCAGAGAAAGATTTTGTGGTCAGTTTTCATATCCAAGATGGCCGCCGCTCAAAAGTATGATAACTACATTATGGGTATCGTATCCCAGGTTCTCGAGGAAGCTGAGAACAATTTTGTGATCAGTTTTCAAATCCAAGATGGCCGCCGCACAAAATTATGCTTTCAGCAATATAGATATCGTACCCGAGGTTCTCGAGCGTGCAGAGAACGATTTTGTGATAATTTTTCATATCCAAGATGGCCGCCAGTCAAAAGTATGATAACTACATTGTGGATATCGTACCCGAGGTTCTCGAGGGTGCTGAGAACAATATTGTGATCATTTTTCAAATCCAAGATGGCCACCGCACAAAATTATGCTTTCAGCAATATAGATATCGTACCCGAGGTTCTCGAGGGTGCAGAAAACGATTTTGTGATAATTTTTCATATCCAAGATGGCCGCCGCTCAAAAGTATGATAACTACATTATGGGTATCGTATCCGAGGTTCTCGAGAGTGCACAGAACGATTTTGTGATCATTTTTGAAATCCAAAATGGCCGCCGCTCAAAATTATGATAACTAGATTATTGGTATCGTATCCTAGGTTCTCGAGGGTGCAGAGAAAGATTATGTGATCAGTTTTCAAATACAAGATGGCCAACACTCAAAAGTATGATAACTACATTACGGGTATCGTACCCGAGGTTCTCGAGGGTGCTGAGAACGATTTTGAGATCATTTTTCTAATCCAAGATGGCCACCGCACAAAATTATGTATTCAGCAATATGGATATCGTATCCGAGGTTCTCGAGGGTGCAGAAAACAATTTTGGGATCATTTTAAAATCCGAGATTGCCGCCGCTCAAAAGTATGATAACTAGATTATAGGTATCGTATCAGAGGTTCTCGAGGGTGCTGAGAACGATTTTGTGATCATTTTTCTAATCCAAGATGGCCGCCGCACAAAATTATGATTTCAGCAATATGGATATCGTACCCGAGGTTCTCGAGGGTGCAGACAACGATTTTGGGATCATTTTTAAATCCGAGATGACGCCGCATAAGATTATGATTTCAGCAATATGGATATCGTACCCGTGGTTCTCGAGGGTGCAGAGAAAGATTTTGTGGTCAGTTTTCAAATCCAAGATGGCCGCCGCTCAAAAGTATGATAACTACATTGTGGATATCGTATCCCAGGTTCTCGAGGGTGCTGAGAACAATTTTTAGATCATTTTCAAATCCAAGATGGCCACCGCACAAAATTATGCTTTCAGGAATATAGATATCGTACCCGAGGTTCTCGAGGGTGCAGAGAACGATTTTGTGATAATTTTTCATATCCAAGATGGCCGCCGCTCAAAAGTATGATAACTACATTATGGGTATCGTATCCGAGGTTCTCGAGAGTGCACAGAACGATTTTGTGATCATTTTTGAAATCCAAAATGGCCGCCGCTCAAAATTATGATAACTAGATTATTGGTATCGTATCCTAGGTTCTCGAGGGTGCAGAGAAAGATTATGTGATCAGTTTTCAAATACAAGATGGCCAACACTCAAAAGTATGATAACTACATTACGGGTATCGTACCCGAGGTTCTCGAGGGTGCTGAGAACGATTTTGAGATCATTTTTCTAATTCAAGATGGCCACCGCACAAAATTATGTATTCAGCAATATGGATATCGTACCCGAGGTTCTCGAGGGTGCAGAGAAAAATTTTGTGATCATTTTTCAAATCCAAGATGGCCGCCGCACAAAATTATGATTTCAGCAATATGGATATCGTACCCGAGGTTCTCGAGGGTGCAGAGAAAGATTTTGTGGACAGTTTTCATATCCAAGATGGCCGCCGCTCAAAAGTATGATAACTACATTATGGGTATCGTATCCCAGGTTCTCGAGGGTGCTGAGAACGATTTTGTGATCATTTTTCTAATCCAAGATGGCCGCCGCATAAAATTATGATTTCAGCAATATGGATATCGTACCCGAGGTTCTCGAGGGTGCAGACAACAATTTTGGGATCATTTTTAAATCCGAGATGGCCGCCGCACAAGATTATGATTTCAGCAATATGGGTATCGTACCCGAGGTTCTCGAGGGTGCTGAGAACAATATTGTGATCATTTTTCAAATCCAAGATGGCCGCCGCACAAAATTATGCTTTCAGCAATATAGATATCGTACCCGAGGTTCTCGAGGGTGCAGAGAACGATTTTGTGATAATTTTTCATATCCAAGATGGCCGCCGCTCAAAAGTATGATAACTACATTATGGGTATCGTATCCGAGGTTCTCGAGAGTGCACAGAACGATTTTGTGATCATTTTTGAAATCCAAAATGTTCGCCGCTCAAAATTATGATAACTAGATTATTGGTATCGTATCCTAGGTTCTCGAGGGTGCAGAGAAAGATTTTGTGATCAGTTTTTAAATACAAGATGGCCGCCGCACAAAATTATGATTTCAGCAATATGGATATCGTACCCGAGGTTCTCGAGGGTGCAGACAACGATTTTGGGATCATTTTTAAATCCGAGATGACGCCGCACAAGATTATGATTTCAGCAATATGGATATCGTACCCGAGGTTCTCGAGGGTGCAAAGAAAGATTTTGTAGTCAGTTTTCAAATCCAAGATGGCCGCCGCTCAAAAGTATGATAACTACACTGTGGATATCGTATCCCAGGTTCTCGAGGGTGCTGAGAACAATTTTTAGATCATTTTCAAATCCAAGATGGCCACCGCACAAAATTATGCTTTCAGGAATATAGATATCGTACCCGAGGTTCTCGAGGGTGCAGAGAACGATTTTGTGATAATTTTTCATATCCAAGATGGCCGCCGCTTAAAAGCATGATAACTACATTATGGGTATCGTATCCGAGGTTCTCGAGGGTGCACAGAACGATTTTGTGATCATTTTAGAAATCCAAGATGGCCGCCGCTCAAAATTATGATAACTAGATTATTGGTATCGTATCCTAGGTTCTCGAGGGTGCAGAGAAAGATTTTGTGATCATTTTTCAAATACAAGATGGCCGCCGCTCAAAAGTATGATAACTACATTATGGATATCGTATCAGAGGTTCTCGAGGGTGCTGAGAAGGATTTTGTGATCATTTTAGTAATCCAAGATGGCCGCCGCACAAAATTATGATTTCAGCAATATGGATATCGTACCCGAGGTTCTCGAGGGTGCAGAGAACGGTTTGGTGATCATTTTTCTAATCCAAGATGGCCACCGCACAAAATTATGCTTTCAGCAATATAGATATCGTACCCGAGGTTCTCGAGAGTGCAGAAAACAATATTGGGACCATTTTGAAATCCAAGATGGCCGCCGCACAAAACAATGTTTTCACCAATGTAGATATCGTGTCCGAGGTTCTCGAGGGTGCAGAAAAACAATTTTGGGATCATTTTTCAAATCCAAGATGGCCGCCGCAAAAAATTATGATTTCAGCAATATGGATATCGTACCCGAGGTTCTCGAAGGTACAGAGAAAGATTTTCTGATCAGTTTTCAATTACAAGATGGCCGCCGCTCGAAAGTATGATAACTACGTCATGGGTATCGAACCCGAGGTTCTCGAGGGTGCTGAGAACGATTTTGAGATCATTTTTCTAATCCAAGATGGCCGCCGCACAAAATTATGTATTCAGCAATATGGATATCGTGTCCGAGGTTCTCGAGGGTGCAGAAAACAATTTTGGGATCATTTTAAAATCCGAGATTGCCGCCGCTCAAAAGTATGATAACTAGATTATAGGTATCGTATCAGAGGTTCTCAAGGGTGCTGAGAACGATTTTGTGATCATTTTTCTAATCCAAGATGGCCGCCGCACAAAATTATGATTTCAGCAATATGGATATCGTACCCGAGGTTCTCGAGGGTGCAGACAACGATTTTGGGATCATTTTTAAATCCGAGATGACGCCGCACAAGATTATGATTTCAGCAATATGGATATCGTACCCGAGGTTCTCGAGGGTGCAAAGAAAGATTTTGTGGTCTGTTTTCAAATCCAAGATGGCCGCCGCTCAAAAGTATGATAACTACACTGTGGATATCGTATCCCAGGTTCTCGAGGGTGCTGAGAACAATTTTTAGATCATTTTCAAATCCAAGATGGCCACCGCACAAAATTATGCTTTCAGCAATATAGATATCGTACCCGAGGTTCTCGAGGGTGCAGAGAACGATTTTGTGATAATTTTTCATATCCAAGATGGCCGCCGCTTAAAAGCATGATAACTACATTATGGGTATCGTATCCGAGGTTCTCGAGAGTGCACAGAACGATTTTGTGATCATTTTAGAAATCCAAGATGGCCGCCGCTCAAAATTATGATAACTAGATTATTGGTATCGTATCCTAGGTTCTCGAGGGTGCAGAGAAAGATTTTGTGATCAGTTTTTAAATACAAGATGGCCGCCGCTCAAAAGTATGATAACTACATTATGGATATCGTATCAGAGGTTCTCGAGGGTGCTGAGAAGGATTTTGTGATCATTTTAGTAATCCAAGATGGCCGCCGCACAAAATTATGATTTCAGCAATATGGATATCGTACCCGAGGTTCTCGAGGGTGCAGAGAACGATTTTGTGATAATTTTTCATATCCAAGATGGCCGCCGCTCAAAAGTATGATAACTACATTATGGGTATCGTATCCGAGGTTCTCGAGAGTGCACAGAACGATTTTGTGATCATTTTTGAAATCCAAGATGGCCGCCGCTCAAAATTATGATAACTAGATTATTGGTATCGTATCCTAGGTTCTCGAGGGTGCAGAGAAAGATTTTGTGATCAGTTTTCAAATACAAGATGGCCGCCGCTCAAAAGTATGATAACTACATTATGGGTATCGTACCCGAGGTTCTCGAGGGTGCTGAGAACGATTTTGAGATCATTTTTCTAATCCAAGATGGCCGCCGCACAAAATTATGTATTCAGCAATATGGATATCGTGTCCGAGGTTCTCGAGGGTGCAGAAAACATTTTTGGGATCATTTTTATATCCGAGATGGCCACCGCGCAAAAATATGATAACTAGATTATGGGAATCGTATCCTAGGTTCTCGAGGGTGCAGAGAGAGATTTGGTGATCATTTTTCAAATCCAAGATGGCTGTCTCACAAAATTATGATTTCAGCAATATGGATATCGTACCCGAGGTTCTCGAGGGTGCAGAGAAAGATTTTGTGGTCAGTTTTCAAATCCAAGATGGCCGCCACTCATAAGTATGATAACTACATTATGGGTATCGTATCCCAGGTTCTCGAGGAAGCTGAGAACAATTTTGTGATCAGTTTTCAAATCCAAGATGGCCGCCGCAAAAAAATTATGCTTTCAGCAATATAGATATCGTACCCGAGGTTCTCGAGGGTGCTGAGAACGATTTTGTGATAATTTTTCATATCCAAGATGGCCGCCAGTCAAAAGTATGATAACTACATTGTGGATATCGTATCCCAGGTTCTCGAGGGTGCTGAGAACAATTTTTAGATCATTTTTCAAATCCAAGATGGCCACCGCACAAAATTATGCATTCAGCAATATAGATATCGTACCCGAGGTTCTCGAGGGTGCAGAGAACGGTTTGGTGATCATTTTTCTAATCCAATATGGCCACCGCACAAAATTATGCTTTCAGCAATATAGATATCGTACCCGAGGTTCTCGAGAGTGCAGAAAACAATATTGGGACCATTTTGAAATCCAAGATGGCCGCCGCACAAAACAATGTTTTCACCAATGTAGATATCGTGTCCGAGGTTCTCGAGGGTGCAGAAAAACAATTTTGGGATCATTTTTCAAATCCAAGATGGCCACCGCAAAAAATTATGATTTCAGCAATATGGATATCGTACCCGAGGTTCTCGAAGGTACAGAGAAAGATTTTCTGATCAGTTTTCAATTACAAGATGGCCGCCGCTCGAAAGTATGATAACTACGTCATGGGTATCGAACCCGAGGTTCTCGAGGGTGCTGAGAACGATTTTGAGATCATTTTTCTAATCCAAGATGGCCGCCGCACAAAATTATGTATTCAGCAATATGGATATCGTGTCCGAGGTTCTCGAGGGTGCAGAAAACAATTTTGGGATCATTTTAAAATCCGAGATTGCCGCCGCTCAAAAGTATGATAACTAGATTATAGGTATCGTATCAGAGGTTCTCGAGGGTGCTGAGAACGATTTTGTGATCATTTTTCTAATCCAAGATGGCCGCCGCACAAAATTATGATTTCAGCAATATGGATATCGTACCCGAGGTTCTCGAGGGTGCAGACAACGATTTTGGGATCATTTTTAAATCCGAGATGACGCCGCACAAGATTATGATTTCAGCAATATGGATATCGTACCCGAGGTTCTCGAGGGTGCAAAGAAAGATTTTGTGGTCAGTTTTCAAATCCAAGATGGCCGCCGCTCAAAAGTATGATAACTACACTGTGGATATCGTATCCCAGGTTCTCGAGGGTGCTGAGAACAATTTTTAGATCATTTTCAAATCCAAGATGGCCACCGCACAAAATTATGCTTTCAGGAATATAGATATCGTACCCGAGGTTCTCGAGGGTGCAGAGAACGATTTTGTGATAATTTTTCATATCCAAGATGGCCGCCGCTTAAAAGCATGATAACTACATTATGGGTATCGTATCCGAGGTTCTCGAGAGTGCACAGAACGATTTTGTGATCATTTTAGAAATCCAAGATGGCCGCCGCTCAAAATTATGATAACTAGATTATTGGTATCGTATCCTAGGTTCTCGAGGGTGCAGAGAAAGATTTTGTGATCAGTTTTTAAATACAAGATGGCCGCCGCTCAAAAGTATGATAACTACATTATGGATATCGTATCAGAGGTTCTCGAGGGTGCTGAGAAGGATTTTGTGATCATTTTAGTAATCCAAGATGGCCGCCGCACAAAATTATGATTTCAGCAATATGGATATCGTACCCGAGGTTCTCGAGGGTGCAGAGAACGATTTTGTGATAATTTTTCATATCCAAGATGGCCGCCGCTCAAAAGTATGATTACTACATTATGGGTATCGTATCCGAGGTTCTCGAGAGTGCACAGAACGATTTTGTGATCATTTTTGAAATCCAAGATGGCCGCCGCTCAAAATTATGATAACTAGATTATTGGTATCGTATCCTAGGTTCTCGAGGGTGCAGAGAAAGATTTTGTGATCAGTTTTCAAATACAAGATGGCCGCCGCTCAAAAGTATGATAACTACATTATGGGTATCGTACCCGAGGTTCTCGAGGGTGCTGAGAACGATTTTGAGATCATTTTTCTAATCCAAGATGGCCGCCGCACAAAATTATGTATTCAGCAATATGGATATCGTGTCCGAGGTTCTCGAGGGTGCAGAAAACATTTTTGGGATCATTTTTATATCCGAGATGGCCACCGCGCAAAAATATGATAACTAGATTATGGGAATCGTATCCTAGGTTCTCGAGGGTGCAGAGAAAGATTTGGTGATCATTTTTCAAATCCAAGATGGCTGTCTCACAAAATTATGATTTCAGCAATATGGATATCGTACCCGAGGTTCTCGAGGGTGCAGAGAAAGATTTTGTGGTCAGTTTTCAAATCCAAGATGGCCGCCGCTCAAAAGTATGATAACTACATTATGGGTATCGTATCCCAGGTTCTCGAGGAAGCTGAGAACAATTTTGTGATCAGTTTTCAAATCCAAGATGGCCGCCGCAAAAAAATTATGCTTTCAGCAATATAGATATCGTACCCGAGGTTCTCGAGGGTGCTGAGAACGATTTTGTGATAATTTTTCATATCCAAGATGGCCGCCAGTCAAAAGTATGATAACTACATTGTGGATATCGTATCCCAGGTTCTCGAGGGTGCTGAGAACAATTTTTAGATCATTTTTCAAATCCAAGATGGCCACCGCACAAAATTATGCATTCAGCAATATAGATATCGTACCCGAGGTTCTCGAGTGTGCAGAGAACGATTTTGTGATAATTTTTCATATCCAAGATGGCCGCCGCTCAAAAGTATGATAACTACATTATGGGTATCGTATCCGAGGTTCTCGAGAGTGCACAGAACGATTTTGTGATCATTTTTGAAATCCAAAATGGCCGCCGCTCAAAATTATGCTAGATTATTGGTATCGTATCCTAGGTTCTCGTGGGTGCAAAGAAAGATTTTGTGATCAGTTTTCAAATACAAGATGGCCAACACTCAAAAGTATGATAACTACATTACGGGTATCGTACCCGAGGTTCTCGAGGTTGCTGAGAACGATTTTGAGATCATTTTTCTAATCCAAGATGGCCACCGCACATAATTATGTATTCAGCAATATGGATATCGTGTCCGAGGTTCTCGAGGGTGCAGAAAATAATTTTGGGATAATTTTAAAATCCGAGACGGCCGCCGCTCAAAAGTATGATAACTAGATTATAGGTATCGTATCCTAGGTTATCGAGGGTGCAGAGAAAGATTATGTGATCAGTTTTCAAATACAAGACGGCCGCCGCTCAATAGTATGATAACTACATTATGGATATCGTATCAGAGGTTCTCGAGGGTGCTGAGAACGATTTTGTGATCATTTTTCTAATCCAAGATGGCCGCCGCACAAAATTATGATTTCAGCAATATGGATATCGTACCCGAGGTTCTCGAGGGTGCAGACAACGATTTTGGGATCATTTTTAAATCCGAGATGGCCGCCGCACAAGATTATGATTTCAGCAATATGGATATCGTACCCGAGGTTCTCGAGGGTGCAGAGAAAGATTTTGTGGTCAGTTTTCAAATCCAAGATGGCCGCCGCTCAAAAGTATGATAACTACGTTGTGGATATCGTAACCCAGGTTCTCGAGGGTGCTGAGAACAATTTTTAGATCATTTTTCAAATCCAAGATGGCCACCGCACAAAATTATGCTTTCAGCAATATAGATATCGTACCCGAGGTTCTCGAGTGTGCAGAGAACGATTTTGTGATAATTTTTCATATCCAAGATGGCCGCCGCTCAATAGTATGATAACTACATTATGGATATCGTATCAGAGGTTCTCGAGGGTGCTGAGAACGATTTTGTAATCATTTTTCTAATCCAAGATGGCCGCCGCACAAAATTATGATTTCAGCAATATGGATATCGTACCTGAGGTTCTCGAGGGTGCAGACAAAGATTTTGGGATCATTTTTAAATCCGAGATGGTCGCCGCACAAGATTATGATTTCAGCAATATGGATATCGTACCCGAGGTTCTCGAGGGTGCAGAGAAAGATTTTGTGGTCAGTTTTCAAATCCAAGGTGGCCGCCTCTCAAAAGTATGATAACTACATTGTGGGTATCGTATCCCAGGTTCTCGAGGGTGCTGAGAACAATTTTTAGATCATTTTTCAAATCCAAGATGGCCACCGCACAAAATTATGCTTTCAGCAATATAGATATCGTACCCGAGGTTCTCGAGAGTGCAGAAAACAATATTGGGACCATTTTGAAATCCAAGATGGCCGCCGCACAAAACAATGTTTTCACCAATGTAGATATCGTGTCCGAGGTTCCCGAGGGTGCAGAAAAACAATTTTGGGATCATTTTTCAAATCCAAGATGGCCGCCGCAAAAAATTATGATTTCAGCAATATGGATATCGTACCCGAGGTTCTCGAAGGTACAGAGAAAGATTTTCTGATCAGTTTTCAATTACAAGATGGCCGCCGCTCAAAAGTATGATAACTACGTCATGGGTATCGTACCCGAGGTTCTCGAGGGTGCTGAGAACGATTTTGAGATCATTTTTCTAATCCAAGATGGCCGCCGCACAAAATTATGTATTCAGCAATATGGATATCGTGTCCGAGGTTCTCGAGGGTGCAGAAAACATTTTTGGGATCATTTTTAAATCCGAGATGGCCGCCGCTCAAAAGTATGATAACTAGATTATGGGAATCGTATCCTAGATTCTTGAGGGTGCAGAGAAAGATTTGGTGATCATTTTTCAAATCCAAGATGGCTGTCGCACAAAATTATGATTTCAGCAATATGGATATCGTACCCGAGGTTCTCGAGGGTGCAGAGAAAGATTTTGTGGTCAGTTTTCAAATCTAAGATGGCCGCTGCTCAAAAGAATGATAACTACATTATGGGTATCGTATCCCAGGTTCTCGAGGAAGCTGAGAACAATTTTGTGATCATTTTTCAAATCCAAGATGGCCGCCGCACAAAATTATGATTTCAGCAATATTGATATCGTACCCGAGGTTCTCGAGGGTGCAGAGAACGATTTGGTGATCATTTTTCAAATACAAGATGGTCGCCGCACAAAATTATGATTTCAGCAATATGGATATCGTACCCGAGGTTCTCGAGGGTGCAGATAAAGATTTTGTGGTCAGTTATCAAATCCAAGATGGTCGCCGCACAAAATAATGATTTTAGCAATATGGATATCGTACCCGAGCTTCTCGAGGGTGCAGAGAAAGATTTTGTGATCATTTTTCAAATCCAAGATGGCCGCCGCACAAAATTATGATTTCAGCAATATGGATATCGTACCCGAGGTTCTCGAGGGTGCAGAGAAAGATTTTGTGGACAGTTTTCATATCCAAGATGGCCGCCGCTCAAAAGTGTGATAACTACATTATGGGTATCGTATCCCAGGTTCTCGAGGAAGCTGAGAACAATTTTGTGATCAGTTTTCTAATCCAAGATGGCCGCCGCACAAAATTATGCTTTCAGCAATATAGATATCGTACCCGAGGTTCTCGAGGGTGCAGAGAACGATTTTGTGATAATTTTTCATATCCAAGATGGCCGCCAGTCAAAAGTATGATAACTACATTGTGGATATCGTACCCGAGGTTCTCGAGGGTGCTGAGAACAATATTGTGATAATTTTTCAAATCCAAGATGGCCACCGCACAAAATTATGCTTTCAGCAATATAGATATCGTACCCGAGGTTCTCGAGGGTGCAGAGAAAGATTTTGTGATAATTTTTCATATCCAAGATGGCCGCCGCTCAAAAGTATGATAACTACATTATGGGTATCGTATCCGAGGTTCTCGAGAGTGCACAGAACGATTTTGTGATCATTTTTGAAATCCAAAATGGCCGCCGCTCAAAATTATGATAACTAGATTATTGGTATCGTATCCTAGGTTCTCGAGGGTGCAGAGAAAGATTATGTGATCAGTTTTCAAATACAAGATGGCCAACACTCAAAAGTATGATAACTACATTACGGGTATCGTACCCGAGGTTCTCGAGGGTGCTGAGAACGATTTTGAGATCATTTTTCTAATCCAAGATGGCCACCGCACAAAATTATGTATTCAGCAATATGGATATCGTGTCCGAGGTTCTCGAGGGTGCAGAAAACAATTTTGGGATCATTTTAAAATCCGAGATTGCCGCCGCTCAAAAGTATGATAACTAGATTATAGGTATCGTATCAGAGGTTCTCGAGGGTGCTGAGAACGATTTTGTGATCATTTTTCTAATCCAAGATGGCCGCCGCACAAAATTATGATTTCAGCAATATGGATATCGTACCCGAGGTTCTCGAGGGTGCAGACAACGATTTTGGGATCATTTTTAAATCCGAGTTGACGCCGCACAAGATTATGTTTTCAGCAATATGGATATCGTACCCGAGGTTCTCGAGGGTGCAGAGAAAGATTTTGTGGTCAGTTTTCAAATCCAAGATGGCCGCCGCTCAAATGTATGATAACTACATTGTGGATATCGTATCCCAGGTTCTCGAGGGTGCTGAGAACAATTTTTAGATCATTTTCAAATCCAAGATGGCCACCGCACAAAATTATGCTTTCAGGAATATAGATATCGTACCCGAGGTTCTCGAGGGTGCAGAGAACGATTTTGTGATAATTTTTCATATCCAAGATGGCCGCCGCTCAAAAGTATGATAACTACATTATGGGTATCGTATCCGAGGTTCTCGAGAGTGCACAGAACGATTTTGTGATCATTTTTGAAATCCAAGATGGCCGCCGCTCAAAATTATGATAACTAGATTATTGGTATCGTATCCTAGGTTCTCGAGGGTGCAGAGAAAGATTTTGTGATCAGTTTTCAAATACAAGATGGCCGCCGCTCAAAAGTATGATAACTACATTATGGGTATCGTACCCGAGGTTCTCGAGGGTGCTGAGAACGATTTTGTGATCATTTTTGTAATCCAAGATGGCCGCCGCACAAAATTATGATTTCAGCAATATGGATATCGTACCCGAGGTTCTCGAGGGTGCAGACAACGATTTTGGGATCATTTTTAAATCCGAGATGACGCCGCACAAGATTATGATTTCAGCAATATGGATATCGTACCCGAGGTTCTCGAGGGTGCAGAGAAAGATTTTGTGGTCAGTTTTCAAATCCAAGATGGCCGCCGCTCAAATGTATGATAACTAGATTATGGGAATCGTATCCTAGGTTCTCGAGGGTGCAGAGAAAGATTTGGTGATCATTTTTCAAATCCAAGATGGCTGTCGCACAAAATTATGATTTCAGCAATATGGATATCGTACCCGAGGTTCTCGAGGGTGCAGAGAAAGATTTTGTGGTCAGTTTTCAAATCCAAGATGGCCGCCACTCATAAGTATGATAACTACATTATGGGTATCGTATCCCAGGTTCTCGAGGAAGCTGAGAACAATTTTGTGATCAGTTTTCAAATCCAAGATAGCCGCCGCAAAAAAATTATGCTTTCAGCAATATAGATATCGTACCCGAGGTTCTCGAGGGTGCAGAGAACGATTTTGTGATAATTTTTCATATCCAAGATGGCCGCCAGTCAAAAGTATGATAACTACATTGTGGATATCGTATCCCAGGTTCTCGAGGGTGCTGAGAACAATTTTTAGATCATTTTTCAAATCCAAGATGGCCGCCGCAAAAAAATTATGCTTTCAGCAATATAGATATCGTACCCGAGGTTCTCGAGGGTGCAGAGAACGATTTTGGGATCATTTTTAAATCCGAGTTGACGCCGCACAAGATTATGTTTTCAGCAATATGGATATCGTACCCGAGGTTCTCGAGGGTGCAGAGAAAGATTTTGTGGTCAGTTTTCAAATCCAAGATGGCCGCCGCACAAAATTATGATTTCAGCAATATGGATATCGTACCCGAGGTTCTCGAGGGTGCAGAGAACGATTTTGGGATCATTTTTAAATCCGAGTTGACGCCGCACAAGATTATGTTTTCAGCAATATGGATATCGTACCCGAGGTTCTCGAGGGTGCAGAGAAAGATTTTGTGGTCAGTTTTCAAATCCAAGATGGCCGCCGCTCAAATGTATGATAACTACATTGTGGATATCGTATCCCAGGTTCTCGAGGGTGCTGAGAACAATTTTTAGATCATTTTCAAATCCAAGATGGCCACCGCACAAAATTATGCTTTCAGGAATATAGATATCGTACCCGAGGTTCTCGAGGGTGCAGAGAACGATTTTGTGATAATTTTTCATATCCAAGATGGCCGCCGCTCAAAAGTATGATAACTACATTATGGGTATCGTATCCGAGGTTCTCGAGAGTGCACAGAACGATTTTGTGATCATTTTTGAAATCCAAGATGGCCGCCGCTCAAAATTATGATAACTAGATTATTGGTATCGTATCCTAGGTTCTCGAGGGTGCAGAGAAAGATTTTGTGATCAGTTTTCAAATACAAGATGGCCGCCGCTCAAAAGTATGATAACTACATTATGGGTATCGTACCCGAGGTTCTCGAGGGTGCTGAGAACGATTTTGTGATCATTTTTCTAATCCAAGATGGCCGCCGCACAAAATTATGATTTCAGCAATATGGATATCGTACCCGAGGTTCTCGAGGGTGCAGACAACGATTTTGGGATCATTTTTAAATCCGAGATGACGCCGCACAAGATTATGATTTCAGCAATATGGATATCGTACCCGAGGTTCTCGAGGGTGCAGAGAAAGATTTTGTGGTCAGTTTTCAAATCCAAGATGGCCGCCGCTCAAATGTATGATAACTAGATTATGGGAATCGTATCCTAGGTTCTCGAGGGTGCAGAGAAAGATTTGGTGATCATTTTTCAAATCCAAGATGGCTGTCGCACAAAATTATGATTTCAGCAATATGGATATCGTACCCGAGGTTCTCGAGGGTGCAGAGAAAGATTTTGTGGTCAGTTTTCAAATCCAAGATGGCCGCCACTCATAAGTATGATAACTACATTATGGGTATCGTATCCCAGGTTCTCGAGGAAGCTGAGAACAATTTTGTGATCAGTTTTCAAATCCAAGATAGCCGCCGCAAAAAAATTATGCTTTCAGCAATATAGATATCGTACCCGAGGTTCTCGAGGGTGCAGAGAACGATTTTGTGATAATTTTTCATATCCAAGATGGCCGCCAGTCAAAAGTATGATAACTACATTGTGGATATCGTATCCCAGGTTCTCGAGGGTGCTGAGAACAATTTTTAGATCATTTTTCAAATCCAAGATGGCCGCCGCAAAAAAATTATGCTTTCAGCAATATAGATATCGTACCCGAGGTTCTCGAGGGTGCAGAGAACGATTTTGTGATAATTTTTCATATCCAAGATGGCCGCCGCTCAAAAGTATGATAACTACATTATGGGTATCGTATCCGAGGTTCTCGAGAGTGCACAGAACGATTTTGTGATCATTTTTGAAATCCAAAATGGCCGCCGCTCAAAATTATGCAACATTATTGGTATCGTATCCTAGGTTCTCGTGGGTGCAAAGAAAGATTTTGTAATCAGTTTTCAAATACAAGATGGCCAACACTCAAAAGTATGATAACTACATTACGGGTATCGTACCCGAGGTTCTCGAGGTTGCTGAGAACGATTTTGAGATCATTTTTCTAATCCAAGATGGCCACCGCACAAAATTATGTATTCAGCAATATGGATATCGTGTCCGAGGTTCTCGAGGGTGCAGAAAATAATTTTGGGATCATTTTAAAATCCGAGACGGCCGCCGCTCAAAAGTATGATAACTAGATTATAGGTATCGTATCCTAGGTTATCAAGGGTGCAGAGAAAGATTATGTGATCAGTTTTCAAATCCAAGACGGCCGCCGCTCAATAGTATGATAACTACATTATGGATATCGTATCAGAGGTTCTCGAGGGTTCTGAGAACGATTTTTAGATCATTTTTCAAATCCAAGATGGCCACCGCACAAAATTATGCTTTCAGCAATATAGATATCGTACCCGAGGTTCTCGAGGGTGCAAAGAACGATTTTGTGATAATTTTTCATATCCAAGATGGCCGCCGCTCAAAAGTATGATAACTACATTATGGGTATCGTATCCGAGGTTCTCGAGAGTGCACAGAACGATTTTGTGATCATTTTTGAAATCCAAGATGGCCGCCGCTCAAAATTATGATAACTAGATTATTGGTATCGTATCCTAGGTTCTCGAGGGTGCAGAGAAAGATTTTGTGATCAGTTTTCAAATACAAGATGGCCGCCGCTCAAAAGTATGATAACTACATTATGGGTATCGTACCCGAGGTTCTCGAGGGTGCTGAGAACGATTTTGAGATCATTTTTCTAATCCAAGATGGCCGCCGCACAAAATTATGTATTCAGCAATATGGATATCGTGTCCGAGGTTCTCGAGGGTGCAGAAAACATTTTTGGGATCATTTTTAAATCCGAGATGGCCGCCGCTCAAAAATATGATAACTAGATTATGGGAATCGTATCCTAGGTTCTCGAGGGTGCAGAGAAAGATTTGGTGATCATTTTTCAAATCCAAGATGGCTGTCTCACAAAATTATGATTTCAGCAATATGGATATCGTACCCGAGGTTCTCGAGGGTGCAGAGAACGATTTTGTGATAATTTTTCATATCCAAGATGGCCGCCAGTCAAAAGTATGATAACTACATTGTGGATATCGTACCCGAGGTTCTCGAGGGTGCTGAGAACAATATTGTGATCATTTTTCAAATCCAAGATGGCCACCGCACAAAATTATGCTTTCAGCAATATAGATATCGTACCCGAGTTTCTCGAGGGTGCAGAGAACGATTTTGTGATAATTTTTCATATCCAAGATGGCCGCCGCTCAAAAGTATGATAACTACATTATGGGTATCGTATCCGAGGTTCTCGAGAGTGCACAGAACGATTTTGTGATCATTTTTGAAATCCAAAATGGCCGCCGCTCAAAATTATGATAACTAGATTATTGGTATCGTATCCTAGGTTCTCGAGGGTGCAGAGAAAGATTATGTGATCAGTTTTCAAATACAAGATGGCCAACACTCAAAAGTATGATAACTACATTACGGGTATCGTACCCGAGGTTCTCGAGGGTGCTGAGAACGATTTTGAGATCATTTTTCTAATCCAAGATGGCCACCGCACAAAATTATGTATTCAGCAATATGGATATCGTGTCCGAGGTTCTCGAAGGTGCAGAAAACAATTTTGGGATCATTTTAAAATCCGAGATTGCCGCCGCTCAAAAGTATGATAACTAGATTATAGGTATCGTATCAGAGGTTCTCGAGGGTGCTGAGAACGATTTTGTGATCATTTTTCTAATCCAAGATGGCCGCCGCACAAAATTATGATTTCAGCAATATGGATATCGTACCCGAGGTTCTCGAGGGTGCAGACAACGATTTTGGGATCATTTTTAAATCCGAGATGACGCCGCACAAGATTATGATATCAGCAATATGGATATCGTACCCGAGGTTCTCGAGGGTGCAGAGAAAGATTTTGTGGTCAGTTTTCAAATCCAAGATGGCCGCCGCTCAAATGTATGATAACTACATTGTGGATATCGTATCCCAGGTTCTCGAGGGTGCTGAGAACAATTTTTAGATCATTTTCAAATCCAAGATGGCCACCGCACAAAATTATGCTTTCAGGAATATAGATATCGTACCCGAGGTTCTCGAGGGTGCAGAGAACGATTTTGTGATAATTTTTCATATCCAAGATGGCCGCCGCTCAAAAGTATGATAACTACATTATGGGTATCGTATCCGAGGTTCTCTAGAGTGCACAGAACGATTTTGTGATCATTTTTGAAATCCAAGATGGCCGCCGCTCAAAATTATGATAACTAGATTATTGGTATCGTATCCTAGGTTCTCGAGGGTGCAGAGAAAGATTTTGTGATCAGTTTTCAAATCCAAGATGGCCGCCGCTCAAAAGTATGATAACTACATTATGGATATCGTATCAGAGGTTCTCGAGGGTGCTGAGAACGATTTTGTGATCATTTTTCTAATCCAAGATGGCTGTCGCACAAAATTATGATTTCAGCAATATGGATATCGTACCCGAGGTTCTCGAGGGTGCAGAGAAAGATTTTGTGGTCAGTTTTCAAATCTAAGATGGCCGCCGCTCATAAGTATGATAACTACATTATGGGTATCAAATCCCAGGTTCTCCAGGAAGCTGAGAACAATTTTGTGATCATTTTTCAAATCCAAGATGGCCGCCGCACAAAATTATGATTTCAGCAATATGGATATCGTACCCGAGGTTCTCGAGGGTGCATAGAACGATTTGATGATCATTTTTCAAATACAAGATGGCCGCCGCACAAAATTATGATTTCAGCAATATGGATATCGTATCCCAGGTTCTCGAGGGTGCTGAGAACAATTTTTAGATCATTTTCAAATCCAAGATGGCCACCGCACAAAATTATGCTTTCAGCAATATAGATATCGTACCCGAGGTTCCCGAGGGTGCAGAGAACGATTTTGTGATAATTTTTCATATCCAAGATGGCCGCCGCTCAAAAGTATGATAACTACATTATGGGTATCGTATCCGAGGTTCTCGAGAGTGCACAGAACGATTTTGTGATCAGTTTTCAAATACAAGATGGCCGCCGCTCAAAAGTATGATAACTACATTATGGGTATCGTACCCGAGGTTCTCGAGGGTGCTGAGAACGATTTTGAGATCATTTTTCTAATCCAAGATGGCCGCCGCACAAAATTATGATAACTAGATTATAGGTATCGTATCCTAGGTTCTCGAGGGTGCAGAGAAAGATTTTGTGATCAGTTTTCAAATACAAGATGGCCGCCGCTCAAAAGTATGATAACTACATTATGGGTATCGTACCCGAGGTTCTCGAGGGTGCTGAGAACGATTTTGAGATCATTTTTCTAATCCAAGATGGCCGCCGCACAAAATTATGTATTCAGCAATATGGATATCGTGTCCGAGGTTCTCGAGGGTGCAGACAACATTTTTGGGATAATTTTTAAATCCGAGATAGCCGCTGCTCAAAAATATGATAACTAGATTATGGGAATCGTATCCTAGGTTCTCGAGGGTGCAGAGAAAGATTTGGTGATCATTTTTCAAATCCAAGATGGCTGTCGCACAAAATTATGATTTCAGCAATATGGATATCGTACCCGAGGTTCTCGAGGGTGCAGAGAAAGATTTTGTGGTCAGTTTTCAAATCTAAGATGGCCGCCACTCATAAGTATGATAACTACATTATGGGTATCGTATCCCAGGTTCTCGAGGAAGCTGAGAACAATTTTGTGATCAGTTTTCAAATCCAAGATGGCCGCCGCACAAAATTATGCTTTCAGCAATATAGATATCGTACCCGAGGTTCTCGAGGGTGCAGAGAACGATTTTGTGATAATTTTTCATATCCAAGATGGCCGCCAGTCAAAAGTATGATAACTACATTGTGGATATCGTATCCCAGGTTCTCGAGGGTGCTGAGAACAATTTTTAGATCATTTTCAAATCCAAGATGGCCACCGCACAAAATTATGCTTTCAGCAATATAGATATCGTACCCGAGGTTCTCGAGTGTGCAGAGAACGATTTTGTGATAATTTTTCATATCCAAGATGGCCGCCGCTCAAAAGTATGATAACTACATTATGGGTATCGTATCCGAGGTTCTCGAGAGTCCACAGAACGATTTTGTGATCATTTTTGAAATCCAAAATGGCCTCCGCTCACTATTATGCTAGATTATTGGTATCGTATCCTAGGTTCTCGTGGGTGCAAAGAAAGATTTTGTGATCAGTTTTCAAATACAAGATGGCCAACACTCAAAAGTATGATAACTACATTACGGGTATCGTACCCGAGGTTCTCGAGGTTGCTGAGAACGATTTTGAGATCATTTTTCTAATCCAAGATGGCCACCGCACAAAATTATGTATTCAGCAATATGGATATCGTGTCCGAGGTTCTCGAGGGTGCAGAAAATAATTTTGGGATCATTTTAAAATCCGAGACGGCCGCCGCTCAAAAGTATGATAACTAGATTATAGGTATCGTATCCTAGGTTATCGAGGGTGCAGAGAAAGATTATGTGATCAGTTTTCAAATCCAAGACGGCCGCCGCTCAATAGTATGATAACTACAATATGGATATCGTATCAGAGGTTCTCGAGGGTGCTGAGAACGATTTTGTGATCATTTTTCTAATCCAAGATGGCCGCCGCACAAAATTATGATTTCAGCAATATGGATATCGTACCCGAGGTTCTCGAGGGTGCAGACAACGATTTTGGGATCATTTTTAAATCCGAGATGGCCGCCGCACAAGATTATGATTTCAGCAATACGGATATCGTACCCGAGGTTCTCGAGGGTGCAGAGAAAGATTTTGTGGTCAGTTTTCAAATCCAAGATGGCCGCCGCTCAAATGTATGATAACTAGATTATGGGAATCGTATCCTAGGTTCTCGAGGGTGCAGAGAAAGATTTGGTGATCATTTTTCAAATCCAAGATGGCTGTCGCACAAAATTATGATTTCAGCAATATGGATATCGTACCCGAGGTTCTCGAGGGTGCAGAGAAAGATTTTGTGGTCAGTTTTCAAATCCAAGATGGCCGCCACTCATAAGTATGATAACTACATTATGGGTATCGTATCCCAGGTTCTCGAGGAAGCTGAGAACAATTTTGTGATCAGTTTTCAAATCCAAGATGGCCGCCGCAAAAAAATTATGCTTTCAGCAATATAGATATCGTACCCGAGGTTCTCGAGGGTGCAGAGAACGATTTTGTGATAATTTTTCATATCCAAGATGGCCGCCAGTCAAAAGTATGATAACTACATTGTGGATATCGTATCCCAGGTTCTCGAGGGTGCTGAGAAAAATTTTTAGATCATTTTTCAAATCCAAGATGGCCGCCGCAAAAAAATTATGCTTTCAGCAATATAGATATCGTACCCGAGGTTCTCGAGGGTGCAGATAACGATTTTGTGATAATTTTTCATATCCAAGATGGCCGCCGCTCAAAAGTATGATAACTACATTATGGGTATCGTATCCGAGGTTCTCGAGAGTGCACAGAACGATTTTGTGATCATTTTTGAAATCCAAAATGGCCGCCGCTCAAAATTATGCAACATTATTGGTATCGTATCCTAGGTTCTCGTGGGTGCAAAGAAAGATTTTGTGATCAGTTTTCAAATACAAGATGGCCAACACTCAAAAGTATGATAACTACATTACGGGTATCGTACCCGAGGTTCTCGAGGTTGCTGAGAACGATTTTGAGATCATTTTTCTAATCCAAGATGGCCACCGCACAAAATTATGTATTCAGTAATATGGATATCGTGTCCGAGGTTCTCGAGGGTGCAGAAAATAATTTTGGGATCATTTTAAAATCCGAGACGGCCGCCGCTCAAAAGTATGATAACTAGATTATAGGTATCGTATCCTAGGTTATCAAGGGTGCAGAGAAAGATTATGTGATCAGTTTTCAAATCCAAGACGGCCGCCGCTCAATAGTATGATAACTACATTATGGATATCGTATCAGAGGTTCTCGAGGGTTCTGAGAACGATTTTGTGATCATTTTTCTAATCCAAGATGGCCGCCGCACAAAATTATGATTTCAGCAATATGGATATCGTACCCGAGGTTCTCGAGGGTGCAGACAACGATTTTGGGATCATTTTTAAATCCGAGATGGCCGCCGCACAAGATTATGATTTCAGCAATATGGATATCGTACCCGAGGTTCTCGAGGGTGCAGAGAAAGATTTTGTGGTCAGTTTTCAAATCCAAGATGGCCGCCGCTCAAAAGTATGATAACTACGTTGTGGATATCGTAACCCAGGTTCTCGAGGGTGCTGAGAACAATTTTTAGATCATTTTTCAAATCCAAGATGGCCACCGCACAAAATTATGCTTTCAGCAATATAGATATCGTACCCGAGTTTCTCGAGGGTGCAAAGAACGATTTTGTGATAATTTTTCATATCCAAGATGGCCGCCGCTCAAAAGTATGATAACTACTTTATGGGTATCGTATCCGAGGTTCTCGAGAGTGCAGAGAAAGATTTTGTGATCAGTTTTCAAATACAAGATGGCCGCCGCTCAAAAGTATGATAACTACATTATGGGTATCGTACCCGAGGTTCTCGAGGGTGCTGAGAACGATTTTGAGATCATTTTTCTAATCCAAGATGGCCGCCGCACAAAATTATGTATTCAGCAATATGGATATCGTGTCCGAGGTTCTCGAGGGTGCAGAAAACATTTTTGGGATCATTTTTAAATCCGAGATGGCCGCCGCTCAAAAATATGATAACTAGATTATGGGAATCGTATCCTAGGTTCTCGAGGGTGCAGAGAAAGATTTGGTGATCATTTTTCAAATCCAAGATGGCTGTCGCACAAAATTATGATTTCAGCAATATGGATATCGTACCCGAGGTTCTCGAGGGTGCAGAGAACGATTTTGTGATAATTTTTCATATCCAAGATGGCCGCCAGTCAAAAGTATGATAACTACATTGTGGATATCGTACCCGAGGTTCTCGAGGGTGCTGAGAACAATATTGTGATCATTTTTCAAATCCAAGATGGCCACCGCACAAAATTATGCTTTCAGCAATATAGATATCGTACCCGAGGTTCTCGATGGTGCAGAGAACGATTTTGTGATAATTTTTCATATCCAAGATGGCCGCCGCTCAAAAGTATGATAACTACATTATGGGTATCGTATCCGAGGTTCTCGAGAGTGCACAGAACGATTTTGTGATCATTTTTGAAATCCAAAATGGCCGCCGCTCAAAATTATGATAACTAGATTATTGGTATCGTATCCTAGGTTCTCGAGGGTGCAGAGAAAGATTATGTGATCAGTTTTCAAATACAAGATGGCCAACACTCAAAAGTATGATAACTACATTACGGGTATCGTACCCGAGGTTCTCGAGGGTGCTGAGAACGATTTTGAGATCATTTTTCTAATCCAAGATGGCCACCGCACAAAATTATGTATTCAGCAATATGGATATCGTGTCCGAGGTTCTCGAAGGTGCAGAAAACAATTTTGGGATCATTTTAAAATCCGAGATTGCCGCCGCTCAAAAGTATGATAACTAGATTATAGGTATCGTATCAGAGGTTCTCGAGGGTGCTGAGAACGATTTTGTGATCATTTTTCTAATCCAAGATGGCCGCCGCACAAAATTATGATTTCAGCAATATGGATATCGTACCCGAGGTTCTCGAGGGTGCAGACAACGATTTTGGGATCATTTTTAAATCCGAGATGACGCCGCACAAGATTATGATATCAGCAATATGGATATCGTACCCGAGGTTCTCGAGGGTGCAGAGAAAGATTTTGTGGTCAGTTTTCAAATCCAAGATGGCCGCCGCTCAAATGTATGATAACTACATTGTGGATATCGTATCCCAGGTTCTCGAGGGTGCTGAGAACAATTTTTAGATCATTTTCAAATCCAAGATGGCCACCGCACAAAATTATGCTTTCAGGAATATAGATATCGTACCCGAGGTTCTCGAGGGTGCAGAGAACGATTTTGTGATAATTTTTCATATCCAAGATGGCCGCCGCTCAAAAGTATGATAACTACATTATGGGTATCGTATCCGAGGTTCTCTAGAGTGCACAGAACGATTTTGTGATCATTTTTGAAATCCAAGATGGCCGCCGCTCAAAATTATGATAACTAGATTATTGGTATCGTATCCTAGGTTCTCGAGGGTGCAGAGAAAGATTTTGTGATCAGTTTTCAAATACAAGATGGCCGCCGCTCAAAAGTATGATAACTACATTATGGATATCGTATCAGAGGTTCTCGAGGGTGCTGAGAACGATTTTGTGATCATTTTTCTAATCCAAGATGGCTGTCGCACAAAATTATGATTTCAGCAATATGGATATCGTACCCGAGGTTCTCGAGGGTGCAGAGAAAGATTTTGTGGTCAGTTTTCAAATCTAAGATGGCCGCCGCTCATAAGTATGATAACTACATTATGGGTATCAAATCCCAGGTTCTCCAGGAAGCTGAGAACAATTTTGTGATCATTTTTCAAATCCAAGATGGCCGCCGCACAAAATTATGATTTCAGCAATATGGATATCGTACCCGAGGTTCTCGAGGGTGCATAGAACGATTTGATGATCATTTTTCAAATACAAGATGGCCGCCGCACAAAATTATGATTTCAGCAATATGGATATCGTATCCCAGGTTCTCGAGGGTGCTGAGAACAATTTTTAGATCATTTTCAAATCCAAGATGGCCACCGCACAAAATTATGCTTTCAGCAATATAGATATCGTACCCGAGGTTCCCGAGGGTGCAGAGAACGATTTTGTGATAATTTTTCATATCCAAGATGGCCGCCGCTCAAAAGTATGATAACTACATTATGGGTATCGTATCCGAGGTTCTCGAGAGTGCACAGAACGATTTTGTGATCAGTTTTCAAATACAAGATGGCCGCCGCTCAAAAGTATGATAACTACATTATGGGTATCGTACCCGAGGTTCTCGAGGGTGCTGAGAACGATTTTGAGATCATTTTTCTAATCCAAGATGGCCGCCGCACAAAATTATGATAACTAGATTATAGGTATCGTATCCTAGGTTCTCGAGGGTGCAGAGAAAGATTTTGTGATCAGTTTTCAAATACAAGATGGCCGCCGCTCAAAAGTATGATAACTACATTATGGGTATCGTACCCGAGGTTCTCGAGGGTGCTGAGAACGATTTTGAGATCATTTTTCTAATCCAAGATGGCCGCCGCACAAAATTATGTATTCAGCAATATGGATATCGTGTCCGAGGTTCTCGAGGGTGCAGACAACATTTTTGGGATCATTTTTAAATCCGAGATGGCCGCTGCTCAAAAATATGATAACTAGATTATGGGAATCGTATCCTAGGTTCTCGAGGGTGCAGAGAAAGATTTGGTGATCATTTTTCAAATCCAAGATGGCTGTCGCACAAAATTATGATTTCAGCAATATGGATATCGTACCCGAGGTTCTCGAGGGTGCAGAGAAAGATTTTGTGGTCAGTTTTCAAATCTAAGATGGCCGCCACTCATAAGTATGATAACTACATTATGGGTATCGTATCCCAGGTTCTCGAGGAAGCTGAGAACAATTTTGTGATCAGTTTTCAAATCCAAGATGGCCGCCGCACAAAATTATGCTTTCAGCAATATAGATATCGTACCCGAGGTTCTCGAGGGTGCAGAGAACGATTTTGTGATAATTTTTCATATCCAAGATGGCCGCCAGTCAAAAGTATGATAACTACATTGTGGATATCGTATCCCAGGTTCTCGAGGGTGCTGAGAACAATTTTTAGATCATTTTTCAAATCCAAGATGGCCACCGCACAAAATTATGCTTTCAGCAATATAGATATCGTACCCGAGGTTCTCGAGTGTGCAGAGAACGATTTTGTGATAATTTTTCATATCCAAGATGGCCGCCGCTCAAAAGTATGATAACTACATTATGGGTATCGTATCCGAGGTTCTCGAGAGTGCACAGAACGATTTTGTGATCATTTTTGAAATCCAAAATGGCCTCCGCTCAAAATTATGCTAGATTATTGGTATCGTATCCTAGGTTCTCGTGGGTGCAAAGAAAGATTTTGTAATCAGTTTTCAAATACAAGATGGCCAACACTCAAAAGTATGATAACTACATTACGGGTATCGTACCCGAGGTTCTCGAGGTTGCTGAGAACGATTTTGAGATCATTTTTCTAATCCAAGATGGCCACCGCACAAAATTATGTATTCAGCAATATGGATATCGTGTCCGAGGTTCTCGAGGGTGCAGAAAATAATTTTGGGATCATTTTAAAATCCGAGACGGCCGCCGCTCAAAAGTATGATAACTAGATTATAGGTATCGTATCCTAGGTTATCGAGGGTGCAGAGAAAGATTATGTGATCAGTTTTCAAATCCAAGACGGCCGCCGCTCAATAGTATGATAACTACAATATGGATATCGTATCAGAGGTTCTCGAGGGTGCTGAGAACGATTTTGTGATCATTTTTCTAATCCAAGATGGCCGCCGCACAAAATTATGATTTCAGCAATATGGATATCGTACCCGAGGTTCTCGAGGGTGCAGACAACGATTTTGGGATCATTTTTAAATCCGAGATGGCCGCCGCACAAGATTATGATTTCAGCAATACGGATATCGTACCCGAGGTTCTCGAGGGTGCAGAGAAAGATTTTGTGGTCAGTTTTCAAATCCAAGATGGCCGCCGCTCAAAAGTATGATAACTACGTTGTGGATATCGTAACCCAGGTTCTCGAGGGTGCTGAGAACAATTTTTAGATCATTTTTCAAATCCAAGATGGCCACCACACAAAATTATGCTTTCAGCAATATAGATATCGTACCCGAGGTTCTCGAGGGTGCAGAGAACGATTTTGTGATAATTTTTCATATCCAAGATGGCCGCCGCTCAAAAGTATGATAACTACATTATGGGTATCGTATCCGAGGTTCTCGAGAGTGCACAGAACGATTTTGTGATCATTTTTGAAATCCAAGATGGCTGCCGCTCAAAATTATGATAACTAGATTATTGGTATCGTATCCTAGGTTCTCGAGGGTGCAGAGAAAGATTTTGTGATCAGTTTTCAAATACAAGATGGCCGCCGCTCAAAAGTATGATAACTACATTATGGGTATCATACCCGAGGTTCTCGAGGGTGCTGAGAACGATTTTGAGATCATTTTTCTAATCCAAGATGGCCGCCGCACAAAATTATGTATTCAGCAATATGGATATCGTGTCCGAGGTTCTCGAGGGTGCAGAAAACATTTTTGGGATCATTTTTAAATCCGAGATGGCCGCCGCTCAAAAATATGATAACTAGATTATGGGAATCGTATCCTAGGTTCTCGAGGGTGCAGAGAAAGATTTGGTGATCATTTTTCAAATCCAAGATGGCTGTCGCACAAAATTATGATTTCAGCAATATGGATATCGTACCCGAGGTTCTCGAGGGTGCAGAGAAAGATTTTGTGGTCAGTTTTCAAATCTAAGATGGCCGCCGCTCATAAGTATGATAACTACATTATGGGTATCAAATCCCAGGTTCTCCAGGAAGCTGAGAACAATTTTGTGATCTTTTTTCAAATCCAAGATGGCCGCCGCTCAAAATTATGATTTCAGCAATATGGATATAGTACCCAAGGTTCTCGAGGGTGCAGAGAACGATTTGGTGATATTTTTTCAAATCCAAGATGGCCGCCGCACAAAATTATGTTTTCACCAATGTGGATATCGTGTCCGAGGTTCTCGAGGGTGCAGAAAACAATTTTGGGATCATTTTTAAATCCGAGATGGCCGCCGCTCAAAAGTATGATAACTATATTATGGGTATTGTATCCTAGGTTCTCGAGGGTGCAAAGAAAGATTATGTGATCAGTTTTCAAATCCAAGATGGCCGCCGCTCAAAAGTATGATAACTACATTATGGGTATCGTAACCCTGGTTCTCGAGGGTGCTGAGAACAATTTTGTGATCATTTTTCAAATCCAAGATGGCCGCCGCACAAAATTATGATTTCAGCAATATGGATATCGTACCCGAGGTTCTCGAGGGTGCTGAGAACGATTTGGAGATCATATTTCAAATCCAAGATGGCCGCCGCACAAAATTATGATTTCAGCAATATGGATATCGTACCCGAGATTCTCGAGGGTGCAGAGAAAAATTTTGTGGTCTGTTTTCAAATCCAAGATGGCCGCCGCTCAAAAGTATGATAACTACATTATGGGTATCGTAACCCTGGTTCTCGAGGGTGCTGAGAACAATTTTGTGATCATTTTTCAAATCCAAGATGGCCGCCGCACAAAATTATGATTTCAGCAATATGGATATCGTACCCGAGGTTCTCGAGGGTGCAGAGAACGATTTGGTTATCATTTTTCAAATCCAAGATGGCCGCCGCACAAAATTATGATTTCAGCAATATGGATATCGTACCCGAGGTTCTCGAAGGTGCAGATAAAGATTTTGTGGTCAGTTATCAAATCCAAGATGGCCGCCGCACATAATAATGATCTCAGCAATATTAATATCGTACCCGAGCTTCTCGAGGGTGCAGAGAACGATTTTGTGATCATTTTTCAAATACAAGATGGCCGCCGCTCAAAAGTATGATAACTACATTATGGATATCGTGTCCGAGGTTCTCGAGGGTGCAGAAAACATTTTTGGGATCATTTTTAAATCCGAGATGGCCGCCGCTCAAAAATATGATAACTAGATTATGGGAATCGTATCCTAGGTTCTCGAGGGTGCAGAGAAAGATTTGGTGATCATTTTTCAAATCCAAGATGGCTGTCGCACAAAATTATGATTTCAGCAATATGGATAACGTACCCGAGGTTCTCGAGGGTGCAGAGAAAGATTTTGTGGTCAGTTTTCAAATCCAAGATGGCCGCCACTCATAAGTATGATAACTACATTATGGGTATCTTATCCCAGGTTCTCGAGGAAGCTGAGAACAATTTTGTGATCAGTTTTCAAATCCAAGATGGCCGCCGCAAAAAAATTATGCTTTCAGCAATATAGATATCGTAACCGAGGTTCTCGAGGGTGCAGAGAACGATTTTGTGATAATTTTTCATATCCAAGATGGCCGCCAGTCAAAAGTATGATAACTACATTGTGGATATCGTATCCCAGGTTCTCGAGGGTGCTGAGAACAATGTTTAGATCATTTTTCAAATCCAAGATGGCCACCGCACAAAATTATGCTTTCAGCAATATAGATATCGTACCCGAGGTTCTCGAGGGTGCTGAGAACGATTTTGAGATCATTTTTCTAATCCAAGATGGCCGCCGCACAAAATTATGTATTCAGCAATATGGATATCGTGTCCGAGGTTCTCGAGAGTGCAGACAACATTTTTGGGATCATTTTTAAATCCGAGATGGCCGCTGCTCAAAAATATGATAACTAGATTATGGGAATCGTATCCTAGGTTCTCGAGGGTGCAGAGAAAGATTTGGTGATCATTTTTCAAATCCAAGATGGCCGCCGCACAAAATTATGATTTCAGCAATATGGATATCGTACCCGAGGTTCTCGAGGGTGCAGAGAATGATTTTGTGATCATTTTTCAAATCCAAGATGGCCGCCGCACGAAATTATGATTTCAGCTATATGGATATCGTACCCGAGGTTCTCGAGGGTGCAGAGAACGATTTTGTGATCATTTTTCAAATCCAAGATGGCTGCCGCACGAAATTATGATTTCAGCTATATGGATACCGTACCCGAGGTTCTCGAGGGTGCAGAGAACGATTTTGTGATCATTTTTCAAATCCAAGATGGCCGCCGCTCAAAATTATGATAACTAGATTATTGGTATCGTATCCTAGGTTCTCGAGGGTGCAGAGAAAGATTTTGTGATCAGTTTTCAAATACAAGATGGCCGCCGCTCAAAAGTATGATAACTACATTATGGATATCGTATCAGAGGTTCTCGAGGGTGCAGAGAACGATTTTGTGATCATTTTTCTAATCCAAGATGGCTGTCGCACAAAATTATGATTTCAGCAATATGAATATCGTACCCGAGGTTCTTGAGGGTGCAGAGAAAGATTTTGTGGTCAGTTTTCAAATCTAAGATGGCCGCCGCTCATAAGTATGATAACTAGATTATTGGTATCGTATCCTAGGTTCTCGAGGGTGCAGAGAAAGATTTTGTGATCAGTTTTCAAATACAAGATGGCCGCCGCTCAAAAGTATGATAACTACATTATGGATATCGTATCAGAGGTTCTCGAGGGTGCTGAGAACGATTTTGTGATCATTTTTCTAATCCAAGATGGCTGTCGCACAAAATTATGATTTCAGCAATATGGATATCGTACCCGAGGTTCTCGAGGGTGCAGAGAAAGATTTTGTGGTCAGTTTTCAAATCTAAGATGGCCGCCGCTCAAAAGTATGATAACTAGATTATTGGTATCGTATCCTAGGTTCTCGAGGGTGCAGAGAAAGATTTTGTGATCAGTTTTCAAATACAAGATGGCCGCCGCTCAAAAGTATGATAACTACATTATGGATATCGTGTCCGAGGTTCTCGAAGGTGCAGAAAACAATTTTGGGATCATTTTTAAATCCGAGATGGCCGCCGCTCAAAAATATGATAACTAGATTATGGGAATCGTATCCTAGGTTCTCGAGGGTGCAGAGAAAGATTTGGTGATCATTTTTCAAATCCAAGATGGCTGTCGCACAAAATTATGATTTCAGCAATATGGATAACGTACCCGAGGTTCTCGAGGGTGCAGAGAAAGATTTTGTGGTCAGTTTTCAAATCCAAGATGGCCGCCACTCATAAGTATGATAACTACATTATGGGTATCTTATCCCAGGTTCTCGAGGAAGCTGAGAACAATTTTGTGATCAGTTTTCAAATCCAAGATGGCTGCCGCAAAAAAATTATGCTTTCAGCAATATAGATATCGTACCCGAGGTTCTCGAGGGTGCAGAGAACGATTTTGTGATAATTTTTCATATCCAAGATGGCCGCCAGTCAAAAGTATGATAACTACATTGTGGATATCGTATCCCAGGTTCTCGAGGGTGCTGAGAACAATGTTTAGATCATTTTTCAAATCCAAGATGGCCACCGCACAAAATTATGCTTTCAGCAATATAGATATCGTACCCGAGGTTCTCGAGTGTGCAGAGAACGATTTTGTGATAATTTTTCATATCCAAGATGGCCGCCGCTCAAAAGTATGATAACTACATTATGGGTATCGTATCCGAGGTTCTCGAGAGTGCACAGAACGATTTTGTGATCAGTTTTCAAATACAAGATGGCCAACACTCAAAAGTATGATAACTACATTACGGGTATCGTACCCGAGGTTCTCGAGGTTGCTGAGAACGATTTTGAGATCATTTTTCTAATCCAAGATGGCCACCGCACAAAATTATGTATTCAGCAATATGGATATCGTGTCCGATGTTCTCGAGGGTGCAGAAAATAATTTTGGGATCATTTTAAAATCCGAGACGGCCGCCGCTCAAAAGTATGATAACTAGATTATAGGTATCGTATCCTAGGTTATCAAGGGTGCAGAGAAAGATTATGTGATCAGTTTTCAAATCCAAGACGGCCGCCGCTCAATAGTATGATAACTACATTATGGATATCGTATCAGAGGTTCTCGAGGGTGCTGAGAACGATTTTGTGATCATTTTTCTAATCCAAGATGGCCGCCGCACAAAATTATGATTTCAGCAATATGGATATCGTACCCGAGGTTCTCGAGGGTGCAGACAACGATTTTGGGATCATTTTTAAATCCGAGATGGCCGCCGCACAAGATTATGATTTCAGCAATATGGATATCGTACCCGAGGTTCTCGAGGGTGCAGAGAAAGATTTTGTGGTCAGTTTTCAAATCCAAGATGGCCGCCGCTCAAAAGTATGATAACTACGTTGTGGATATCGTAACCCAGGTTCTCGAGGGTGCTGAGAACAATTTTTAGATCATTTTTCAAATCCAAGATGGCCACCGCACAAAATTATGCTTTCAGCAATATAGATATCGTACCCGAGGTTCTCGAGGGTGCAGAGAACGATTTTGTGATAATTTTTCATATCCAAGATGGCCGCCAGTCAAAAGTATGATAACTACATTGTGGATATCGTATCCCAGGTTCTCGAGGGTGCTGAGAACAATGTTTAGATCATTTTTCAAATCCAAGATGGCCACCGCACAAAATTATGCTTTCAGCAATATAGATATCGTACCCGAGGTTCTCGAGGGTGCAGAGAACGATTTTGTGATAATTTTTCATATCCAAGATGGCCGCCGCTCAAAAGTATGATAACTAGATTATTGGTATCGTATCCTAGGTTCTCGAGGGTGCAGAGAAAGATTTTGTGATCAGTTTTCAAATACAAGATGGCCGCCGCTCAAAAGTATGATAACTACATTATGGGTATCGTACCCGAGGTTCTCGAGGGTGCTGAGAACGATTTTGAGATCATTTTTCTAATCCAAGATGGCCGCCGCACAAAATTATGTATTCAGCAATATGGATATCGTGTCCGAGGTTCTCGAGGGTGCAGAAAACATTTTTGGGATCATTTTTAAATCCGAGATGGCCGCCGCTCAAAAATTTGATAACTAGATTATGGGAATCGTATCCTAGGTTCTCGAGGGTGCAGAGAAAGATTTGGTGATCATTTTTCAAATCCAAGATGGCTGTCGCACAAAATTATGATTTCAGCAATATGGATATCGTACCCGAGGTTCTCGAGGGTGCAGAGAACGATTTTGTGATAATTTTTCATATCCAAGATGGCCGCCAGTCAAAAGTATGATAACTACATTGTGGATATCGTACCCGAGGTTCTCGAGGGTGCTGAGAACAATATTTTGATCATTTTTCAAATCCAAGATGGCCACCGCACAAAATTATGCTTTCAGCAATATAGATATCGTACCCGAGGTTCTCGAGGGTGCAGAGAACGATTTTGTGATAATTTTTCATATCCAAGATGGCCGCCGCTCAAAAGTATGATAACTACATTATGGGTATCGTATCCTAGGTTCTCGAGAGTGCACAGAACGATTTTGTGATCATTTTTGAAATCCAAGATGGCCGCCGCTCAAAATTATGATAACTAGATTATTGGTATCGTATCCTAGGTTCTCGAGGGTGCAGAGAAAGATTATGTGATCAGTTTTCAAATACAAGATGGCCAACACTCAAAGGTATGATAACTACATTACGGGTATCGTACCCGAGGTTCTCGAGGGTGCTGAGAACGATTTTGAGATCATTTTTCTAATCCAAGATGGCCACCGCACAAAATTATGTATTCAGCAATATGGATATCGTGTCCGAGGTTCTCGAGGGTGCAGAAAACAATTTTGGGATCATTTTAAAATCCGAGATTGCCGCCGCTCAAAAGTATGATAACTAGATTATAGGTATCGTATCAGAGGTTCTCGAGGGTGCTGAGAACGATTTTGTGATCATTTTTCTAATCCAAGATGGCCGCCGCACAAAATTATGATTTCAGCAATATGGATATCGTACCCGAGGTTCTCGAGGGTGCAGACAACGATTTTGGGATCATTTTTAAATCCGAGATGACGCCGCACAAGATTATGATATCAGCAATATGGATATCGTACCCGAGGTTCTCGAGGGTGCAGAGAAAGATTTTGTGGTCAGTTTTCAAATCCAAGATGGCGGCCGCTCAAATTTATGATAACTACATTGTGGATATCGTATCCCAGGTTCTCGAGGGTGCTGAGAACAATTTTTAGATCATTTTCAAATCCAAGATGGCCACCGCACAAAATTATGCTTTCAGGAATATAGATATCGTACCCGAGGTTCTCGAGGGTGCAGAGAACGATTTTGTGATAATTTTTCATATCCAAGATGGCCGCCGCACAAAATTATGATTTCAGCAATATGGATATCGTACCCGAGGTTCTCGAGGGTGCAGACAACGATTTTGGGATCATTTTTAAATCCGAGATGACGCCGCACAAGATTATGATATCAGCAATATGGATATCGTACCCGAGGTTCTCGAGGGTGCAGAGAAAGATTTTGTGGTCAGTTTTCAAATCCAAGATGGCGGCCGCTCAAATTTATGATAACTACATTGTGGATATCGTATCCCAGGTTCTCGAGGGTGCTGAGAACAATTTTTAGATCATTTTCAAATCCAAGATGGCCACCGCACAAAATTATGCTTTCAGGAATATAGATATCGTACCCGAGGTTCTCGAGGGTGCTGAGAACGATTTTGTGATCAGTTTTCAAATACAAGATGGCCGCCGCTCAAAAGTATGATAACTACATTATGTATATCGTATCAGAGGTTCTCGAGGGTGCTGAGAACGATTTTGTGATCATTTTTCTAATCCAAGATGGCTGTCGCACAAAATTATGATTTCAGCAATATGGATATCGTACCCGAGGTTCTCGAGGGTGCAGAGAAAGATTTTGTGGTCAGTTTTCAAATCTAAGATGGCCGCCGCTCATAAGTATGATAACTACATTATGGGTATCAAATCCCAGGTTCTCCAGGAAGCTGAGAACAATTTTGTGATCATTTTTCAAATCCAAGATGGCCGCCGCACAAAATTATGATTTCAGCAATATGGATATCGTACCCGAGGTTCTCGAGGGTGCATAGAACGATTTGATGATCATTTTTCAAATACAAGATGGCCGCCGCACAAAATTATGATTTCAGCAATATGGATATCGTATCCCAGGTTCTCGAGGGTGCTGAGAACAATTTTTAGATCATTTTCAAATCCAAGATGGCCACCGCACAAAATTATGCTTTCAGCAATATAGATATCGTACCCGAGGTTCTCGAGGGTGCAGAGAACGATTTTGTGATAATTTTTCATATCCAAGATGGCCGCCGCTCAAAAGTATGATAACTACATTATGGGTATCGTATCCGAGGTTCTCGAGAGTGCACAGAACGATTTTGTGATCAGTTTTCAAATACAAGATGGCCGCCGCTCAAAAGTATGATAACTACATTATGGGTATCGTACCCGAGGTTCTCGAGGGTGCTGAGAACGATTTTGAGATCATTTTTCTAATCCAAGATGGCCGCCGCACAAAATTATGATAATTAGATTATAGGTATCGTATCCTAGGTTCTCGAGGGTGCAGAGAAAGATTTTGTGATCAGTTTTCAAATACAAGATGGCCGCCGCTCAAAAGTATGATAACTACATTATGGGTATCGTACCCGAGGTTCTCGAGGGTGCTGAGAACGATTTTGAGATCATTTTTCTAATCCAAGATGGCTGCCGCACAAAATTATGTATTCAGCAATATGGATATCGTGTCCGAGGTTCTCGAAGGTGCAGACAACATTTTTGGGATCATTTTTAAATCCGAGATGGCCGCCGCTCAAAAGTATGATAACTAGATTATGGGAATCGTATCCTAGGTTCTCGAGGGTGCAGAGTAAGATTTGGTGATCATTTTTAAATCCGAGATGGCCGCCGCACAAGATTATGATTTCAGCAATATGGATATCGTACCCGAGGTTCTCGAGGGTGCAGAGAAAGATTTTGTGGTCAGTTTTCAAATCCAAGATGGCCGCCGCTCAAAAGTATGATAACTACGTTGTGGATATCGTAACCCAGATTCTCGAGGGTGCTGAGAACAATTTTTAGATCATTTTTCAAATCCAAGATGGCCACCACACAAAATTATGCTTTCAGCAATATAGATATCGTACCCGAGGTTCTCGAGGGTGCAGAGAACGATTTTGTGATAATTTTTCATATCCAAGATGGCCGCCGCTCAAAAGTATGATAACTACATTATGGGTATCGTATCCGAGGTTCTCGAGAGTGCACAGAACGATTTTGTGATCATTTTTGAAATCCAAGATGGCCGCCGCTCAAAATTATGATAACTAGAATATTGGTATCGTATCCTAGGTTCTCGAGGGTGCAGAGAAAGATTTTGTGATCAGTTTTCAAATACAAGATGGCCGCCGCTCAAAAGTATGATAACTACATTATGGGTATCATACCCGAGGTTCTCGAGGGTGCTGAGAACGATTTTGAGATCATTTTTCTAATCCAAGATGGCCGCCGCACAAAATTATGTATTCAGCAATATGGATATCGTACCCGAGGTTCTCGAGGGTGCAGAAAACATTTTTGGGATCATTTTTAAATCCGAGATGGCCGCCGCTCAAAAATTTGATAACTAGATTATGGGAATCGTATCCTAGGTTCTCGAGGGTGCAGAGAAAGATTTGGTGATCATTTTTCAAATCCAAGATGGCTGTCGCACAAAATTATGATTTCAGCAATATGGATATCGTACCCGAGGTTCTCGAGGGTGCAGAGAAAGATTTTGTGGTCAGTTTTCAAATCTAAGATGGCCGCCGCTCATAAGTATGATAACTACATTATGGGTATCAAATCCCAGGTTCTCCAGGAAGCTGAGAACAATTTTGTGATCTTTTTTCAAATCCAAGATGGCCGCCGCTCAAAATTATGATTTCAGCAATATGGATATAGTACCCAAGGTTCTCGAGGGTGCAGAGAACGATTTGGTGATATTTTTTCAAATCCAAGATGGCCGCCGCACAAAATTATGTTTTCACCAATGTGGATATCGTGTCCGAGGTTCTCGAGGGTGCAGAAAACAATTTTGGGATCATTTTTAAATCCGAGATGGCCGCCGCTCAAAAGTATGATAACTATATTATGGGTATTGTATCCTAGGTTCTCGAGGGTGCAAAGAAAGATTATGTGATCAGTTTTCAAATCCAAGATGGCCGCCGCTCAAAAGTATGATAACTACATTATGGGTATCGTAACCCTGGTTCTCGAGGGTGCTGAGAACAATTTTGTGATCATTTTTCAAATCCAAGATGGCCGCCGCACAAAATTATGATTTCAGCAATATGGATATCGTACCCGAGGTTCTCGAGGGTGCTGAGAACGATTTGGAGATCATATTTCAAATCCAAGATGGCCGCCGCACAAAATTATGATTTCAGCAATATGGATATCGTACCCGAGATTCTCGAGGGTGCAGAGAAAAATTTTGTGGTCTGTTTTCAAATCCAAGATGGCCGCCGCTCAAAAGTATGATAACTACATTATGGGTATCGTAACCCTGGTTCTCGAGGGTGCTGAGAACAATTTTGTGATCATTTTTCAAATCCAAGATGGCCGCCGCACAAAATTATGATTTCAGCAATATGGATATCGTACCCGAGGTTCTCGAGGGTGCAGAGAACGATTTGGTTATCATTTTTCAAATCCAAGATGGACGCCGCACAAAATTATGATTTCAGCAATATGGATATCGTACCCGAGGTTCTCGAAGGTGCAGATAAAGATTTTGTGGTCAGTTATCAAATCCAAGATGGCCGCCGCACATAATAATGATCTCAGCAATATGAATATCGTACCCGAGCTTCTCGAGGGTGCAGAGAACGATATTGTGTTCATTTTTCAAATCCAAGATGGCCTCCGCACAAAATTATGATTTCAGCAATATGGATATCGTACCCGAGGTTCTCGAGGGTGCGGAGAAAGATTTTGTGATCATTTTTCAAATCCAAGATGGCCGCCACACAAAATTATGATTTCAGCAATATGGATATCGTACCCGAGGTTCTCGAGGGTGCAGAGAACGATTTTGTGATCATTTTACAAATCCAAGATGGCTGCCGCACGAAATTATGATTTCAGCTATATGGATACCGTACCTGAGGTTCTCGAGGGTGCAGAGAACGATTTTGTGATCATTTTTCAAATCCAAGATGGCCGCCGCTCAAAATTATGATAACTACATTATGGGTATCGTATCCAAGGTTCTCGAGAATTTACAAAATGATTTTGTGATCATTTTTGAAATCCAAGATGGCCGCCGCTCAAAATTATGATAACTAGATTTTGTGTATCGTATTCTAAGTTCTCGAAGGTGCAGAGAAAGATTTTCTGATCAGTTTTCAAATACATGATGGCCGCCGCTCAAAAGTATGATAACTACGTTATGGGTATCGTACCCGAGGTTTTCGAGGTTGCTGAGAACGATTTTGTGATCATTTTTCAAATCCAAGATGGCCGCCGCACAAAATTATGATTTCAGCATTATGGATATCATACCCGAGGTTCTCGAGGGAGCAGAGAACGATTTTGTGATCATTTTTCAAATCCAAGATGGCCGCCGCTCAAAATTATGATAACTACATTATGGGTATCGTATCCAAGGTTCTCGAGAGTGTACAGAATGATTTTGTGATCATTTTTGAAATCCAAGATGGCCGCCGCTCAAAATTATGATAACTAGATTATGGGTATCGTATCAGAGGTTCTCGAGGGTGCTGAGAACGATTTTGTGATCATTTTTCAAATCCAAGATGGCCGCCGCGAACAATTTTGTTTTCAGAAATATGGATATCGTACCCGAGGTTCTCGAGGGTGCTGAGAACGATTTGGTGATATTTTTTCAAATCCAAGATGGCCGCTGCACAAAATTATGATTTCAGCAATATGGATATCGTACCCGAGGTTCTCGAGGGTGCAGACAACGATTTTGGGATCATTTTTAAATCCGAGATGACGCCGCACAAGATTATGATTTCAGCAATATGGATATCGTACCTGAGGTTCTCGAGGGTGCTGAGAACGATTTTCTGGTCAGTTTTCAAATCCAAGATGGCCGCCGCTCAAAAGTATGATAACTACATTGTGGATATCGTATCCCAGGTTCTCGAGGGTGCTGAGAACAATTTTTAGATCATTTTCAAATCCAAGATGGCCGCCGCTCAAAAGTATGATAACTACATTATGGGTATCGTATCCGAGGTTCTCGAGAGTGCACAGAACGATTTTGTGATCATTTTTGACATCCAAGATGGCCGCCGCTCAAAATTATTATAACTAGATTATGTGTATCGTATTCTAAGTTCTCGAAGGTGCAGAGAAAGATTTTCCGATCAGTTTTCATATACAAGATGGCCGCCGCTCAAAAGTATCATAACTACATTACGGGTATCGTATCCCAGGTTCTCTAGGGTGCTGAGAACAATTTTGTGATCATTTTTCAAATCCAAGATGGCCGCCGAACAAAATTATGCTTTCAGCAATATAGATATCATACCCTAGGTTCTCGAGGGTGCAGAGAATGGTTTTGTGATCATTTTTCATATCCAAGATGGCCGCCGCTCAAAAGTATGATAACTACATTATGGGTATCGTACCCAAGGTTCTCGAGGGTGCTGGGAACAATTTTGAGATCATTTTTCTAATCCAAGATGGCCGCCGCACAAAATTATGTATTCAACAATATGTATATCGTGTCCGAGGTTCTCGAGGGTGCAGAAAACAATTTTGGGATCATTTTTAAATCCGAGATGGCTTCCGCTAAAAAGTATGATAACTAGATTATGGGAATCGTATCCTAGGTTCTCGAGGGTGCAGAGAAAGATTTTGTGATCAGTTTTCAAATACAAGATGGTAGCCGCGCAAAAGTATGATAACTTCATTATGGGTATCGTACCCGAGGTTCTCGAGGATGCTGAGAACGATTTTGAGATCATTTTTCTAATCCAAGATGGCCGCCGCACATAATTATGTATTCAACAATATGGATATCGTGTCCGAGGTTCTCGAGAGTGCAGAAAACAATTTTGGGATCATTTTTAAATCCGAGATGGCCGCCGCTCAAAAGTATGATAACTAGATTATGGGAATCGTATCCATGGTTCTCGAGGGTGCAGAGAAAGACTTGGTGATCATTTTTCAAATTCAAGATGGCTGCCGCACAAAATTATGATTTCAGCAATATGAATATCGTACCCGAGGTTCTCGAGGGTGCAGAGAAAGATTTTGTGGTCAGTTTTCAAATCTAAGATGGCCGCCGCTCAAAAGTATGATAACTACATTATGGGTATCGTATCCCAGGTTCTCGAGGAAGCTGAGAACAATTTTGTGATGATTTTTCAAATCCAAGATGACCGCCGCACAAAATTATGATTTCAGCAATATGGATAACGTATCCCAGGTTCTCGAGGAAGCTAAGAACAATTTTGTGATCATTTTTCAAATCCAAGATGGCCGCCGCACAAAATTATGATTTCAGCAATATGGATATCGTACCCAAGGTTCTCGAGGGTGCAGAGAACGATTTTGTGATCATTTTTCAAATCCAAGATGGCCGCCGCTCAAAAGTATGATAACTACATTATGGGTATCGTAACCCTGGTTCTCGAGGGTGCTGAGAACGATTTTGTGATCATTTTTCAAATCCAAGATGGCCGCCGCACAAAATTATGATTTCAGCAATATGGATATCGTACCCGAGGTTCTCGAGGGTGCTGAGAACGATTTTGTGATCATTTTTCTAATCCAAGATGGCCGCCGCACAAAATTATGATAACTAGATTATAGGTATCGTATCCTAGGTTCTCGAGGGTGCAGAGAAAGATTTGGTGATCATTTTTCAAATCCAAGATGGCCGCCGCGAACAATATTGTTTTCAGAAATATGGATATCGTACCCGAGGTTCTCGAGGGTGCTGAGAACGATTTTGAGATCTTTTTTCTAATCCAAGATGGCCACCGCACAAAATTATGTATTCAGCAATATGGATATCGTGTCCGAGGTTCTCGAGGGTGCAGAAAACAATTTTGGGATCATTTTAAAATCCGAGATTGCCGCCGCTCAAAAGTATGATAACTAGATTATAGGTATCGTATCCTAGGTTCTCGAGGGTGCAGAGAAAGACTTGGTGATCATTTTTCAAATTAAAGATGGCTGCCGCAGAAAAATAATGATTTCAGCAATATGGATATCGTACCCGAGGTTCTCGAGGGTGCAGAGAAAGATTTTGTGGTCAGTTTTCAAATCTAAGATGGCCGCCGCTCAAAAGTATGATAACTACATTATGGGTATCGTATCCCAGGTTCTCGAGGAAGCTGAGAACAATTTTGTGATGATTTTTCAAATCCAAGATGACCGCCGCACAAAATTATGATTTCAGCAATATGGATAACGTATCACAGGTTCTCGAGGAAGCTAAGAACAATTTTGTGATCATTTTTCAAATCCAAGATGGCCGCCGCACAAAATTACGATTTCAGCAATATGGATATCGTACCCAAGGTTCTCGAGGGTGCAGAGAACGATTTTGTGATCATTTTTCAAATCCAAGATGGCCGCCGCTTAAAAGTATGATAACTACATTATGGGTATCGTATCCCAGGTTCTCGAGGAAGCTGAGAACAATTTTGTGATCATTTTTCAAATCCAAGATGGCCGCCGCTCAAAAGTATGATAACTACATTATGGGTATCGTATCCCAGGTTCTCGAGGAAGCTGAGAACAATTTTGTGATCATTTTTCAAATCCAAGATGGCCGCCGCACCAAATTATGATTTCAGCAATATGGATATCGTACCCAAGGTTCTCGAGGGTGCAGAGAACGATTTTGTGATCATTTTTCAAATCCAAGATGGCCGCCGCTCAAAAGTATGATAACTACATTATGGGTATCGTATCCCAAGTTCTCAAGGAAGCTGAGAACAATTTTGTGATCATTTTTCAAATCCAAGATGGCCGCCGCACCAAATTATGATTTCAGCAATATGGATATCGTACCCAAGGTTCTCGAGGGTGCAGAGAACGATTTTGTGATCATTTTTCAAATCCAAGATGGCCGCCGCTCAAAAGTATGATAACTACATTACGGGTATCGTATCCCAGGTTCTCGAGGAAGCTGAGAACAATTTTGTGATCATTTTTCAAATCCAAGATGGCCGCCGCACAAAATTATGACTTCAGCAATATGGATATCGTAGCCGAGGTTCTCGAGGGTGCAGAGAACGATTTGGTGATCATTTCTGAAATACAAGATGGCCGCCGCATAAAATTATGATTTCAGCAATATGGATATCGTATCCCAGGTTCTCGAGGTAGCTAAGAACAATTTTGTGATCATTTTTCAAATCCAAGATGGACGCCGCACAAAATTATGATTTCAGCAATATGGATATCGTACCCAAGGTTCTCGAGGGTGCAGAGAATGATTTTTTGATCATTTTTCTAATCCAAGATGGCCGCCGCACAAAATTATGTTTTCACCAATGTGGATATCGTGTCCGAAGTTCTCGAGGGTGCAGAAAACAATTTTGGGATCATTTTTCAAATCCAAGATGGCTGCCGCTCAAAAGTATGATAACTAGATTATGGGTATCGTATCTGAGGTTCTCGAGGGGACAGAGAACGATTTTGTGATCATATTTCAAATCCAAGATTGCCGCCGCACAAAATTATGATTTCAGCAATATGGATATCGTACCCGAGGTTTTCGAGGGTGCACAGAATGATTTTGTGATCATTTTTCAAATCCAAGATGGCCGCCGCACGAAATTATGATTTCAGCTATATGGATATCGTACCCGAGGTTCTCGAGGGTGCAGAGAACGATTTTGTGATCATTTTTCAAATCCAAGATGGCCGCCGCACGAAATTATGATTTCAGCTATATGGATATCGTACTCGTGGTTCTCGAGGGTGCAGAGAACGATTTTGTGATCATTTTTCAAATCCAAGATGGCCGCCGCTCAAAATTATGATAACTACATTATGGGTATCGTATCCAAGGTTCTCGAGAGTGTACAGAATGATTTAGTGATCATTTTTGAAATCCAAGATGGCCGCCGCTCAAAATTATGATAACTAGATTATGTGTATCGTATTCTAAGTTCTCGAAGGTGCAGAGAAAGATTTTCTGATCAGTTTTCAAATACATGATGGCCGCCGCTCAAAAGTATGATAACTACGTTATGGGTATCGTACCCGAGGTTTTCGAGGTTGCTGAGAACGATTTTGTGATCATTTTTCAAATCCAAGATGGCCGCCGCATAAAATTATGATTTCAGCATTATGGATATCGTACCCGAGGTTCTCGAGGGTGCAGAGAACGATTTTGTGATAATTTTTCAAATACAAGATGGCCGCCGCATTAAATTATGATTTCAGCAATATTGATATCGTATCCCAGGTTCTCGAGGAAGCTAAGAACAATTTTGTGATCATTTTTCAAATCCAAGATGGCCGCCGCACAAAATTATGATTTCAGCAATATGGATATCGTACCCAAGGTTCTCGAGGGTGCAGAGAACGATTTTGTGATCATTTTTCAAATCCAAGATGGCCGCCGCTCAAAATTATGATAACTACATTATGGGTATCGTATCCAAGGTTCTTGAGAGTGTACAGAATGATTTTGTGATCATTTTTGAAATCCAAGATGGCCGCCGCTCTAAATTATGATAACTAGATTATGGGTATCGTATCAGAGGTTCTCGAGGGTGCTGAGAACGATTTTGTCATCATTTTTCAAATCCAAGATGGCCGCCGCGAACAATTTTGTTTTCAGAAATATGGATATCGTACCCGAGGTTCTCGAGGGTGCTGAGAACGATTTTGAGATCATTTTTCTAATCCAAGATGGCCACCGCACAAAATTATGTATTCAGCAATATGGATATCGTGTCCGAGGTTCTCGAGGGTGCAGAAAACAATTTGGGGATCATTTTTAAATCCGAGATTGCCGCCGCTCAAAAGTATGATAACTAGATTATAGGTATCGTATCCTAGGTTCTCGAGGGTGCAGAGAAAGACTTGGTGATCATTTTTCAAATTATAGATGGCTGCCGCACAAAATTATGATTTCAGCAATATGGATATCGTACCCGAGGTTCTCGAGGGTGCAGAGAAAGATTTTGTGGACAGTTTTCATATCCAAGATGGCCGCCGCTCAAAAGTATGATAACTACATTATGGGTATCGTATCCCGGGTTCTCGAGGGTGCTGAGAACGATTTTGTGATCATTTTTCTAATCCAAGATGGCCGCCGCACAAAATTATGATTTCAGCAATATGGATATCGTACCCGAGGTTCTCGAGGGTGCAGACAACGATTTTGGGATCATTTTTAAATCCGAGATGGCCGCCGCACAAGATTATTATTTCAGCAATATGGATATCGTACCCGAGGTTCTCGAGGGTGCTGAGAACAATATTGTGATCATTTTTCAAATCCAAGATGGCCACTGCACAAAATTACGCTTTCAGCAATATAGATATCGTACCCGAGGTTCTCGAGGGTGCAGAGAACGATTTTGTGATAATTTTTCATATCCAAGATGGCCGCCGCTCAAAAGTATGATAACTACATTATGGGTATCGTATCCGAGGTTCTCGAGAGTGCACAGAACGATTTTGTGATCATTTTTGAAATCCAAAATGGCCGCCGCTCAAAATTATGATAACTAGATTATTGGTATCGTATCCTAGGTTCTCGAGGGTGCAGAGAAAGATTATGTGATCAGTTTTCAAATCCAAGATGGCCGCCGCTCAAAAGTATGATAACTACATTATGGGTATCGAACCCGAGGTTCTCGAGGGTGCTGAGAACGATTTTGAGATCATTTTTCTAACTCAAGATGGCCACCGCACAAAATTATGTATTCAGCAATATGGATATCGTGTCCGAGGTTCTCGAGGGTGCAGAAAACAATTTTGGGATCATTTTAAAATCCGAGATGGCCGCCGCTCAAAAGTATGATAACTAGATTATAGGTATCGTATCAGAGGTTCTCGAGGGTGCTGAGAACAATTTTTAGATCATTTTCAAATCCAAGATGGCCACCGCACAAAATTATGCTTTCAGGAATATAGATATCGTACCCGAGGTTCTCGAGGGTGCAGAGAACGATTTTGTGGTCAGTTTTCATATCCAAGATGGCCGCCGCTCAAAAGCATGATAACTACATTATGGGTATCGTATCCGAGGTTCTCGAGAGTGCACAGAACGATTTTGTGATCATTTTTGAAAACCAAGATGGCCGCCGCTCAAAATTATGATAACTAGATTATTGGTATCGTATCCTAGGTTCTCGAGGGTGCATCTTGGATTTGAAAAATGATCCCAAAATTGTTTTTCTGCACCCTCGAAAACCTCGGACACGATATCTACATTGGTGAAAACACTGTTTTGTGCGGCGGCCATCTTGGATTTCAAAATGGTCCCAATATTGTTTTCTGCACTCTCGAGAACCTCGGATACGATACCCATAATGTAGTTATCAAACTTTTGAGCGGCGGCCATCTTGTATATGAAAACTGATCAGAAAATCTTTCTCTGCACCTTCGAGAACTTAGAATACGATACACATAATCTAGTTAAAATAATTTTGAGCGACTGCCATCTTGGATTTCAAAAATGATCACAAAATCGTTCTGTGCACTCTCGAGAACCTTGGGTACGATATCCATATTGCTGAAATCATAATTTTGTGCGGTGGCCATCTTGGATTTGAAAAATGATCACAAAATTGTTCTTAGCTTCCTCGAGAACCTGGGATACGATATCAATATTGCTGAAATCATAATTTAATGCGGCGGCCATCTTGTATTTGAAAAATGATCACCAAATCGTTCTTTGCACACTCGAGAACCTGGGGTACGATATCCATATAGCTGAAATCATAATTTTGTGCGGCGGCCATCTTGGATTTGAAAAATGATCACAAAATTGTTCTCAGCTTCCTCGAGAAACTGGGATACGATACCCATAATGTAGTTATCATACTTTTGAGCGGCGGCCATCTTGGATTTGAAAAATGATCACAACATCGTTCTCTGCACCCTCGAGAACCTTGGGTACGATATCCATATTGCTGAAATCATAATTTTGTGCGGCGGCCATCTTGGATTTGAAAAATGATCACAAAATTGTTCTTAGCTTCCTCGAGAACCTGGGATACGTTATCCGTATTGCTGAAATCATAATTTTGTGCGGCGGTCATCTTGGATTTGAAAAATCATCACAAAATTGTTCTCAGCTTCCTCGAGAACCTGGGGTACGATACCCATAATGTAGTTATCATTCTTTTGAGCGGCGGCCATCTTAGGTTTGAAAACTGACCACAAAATCTTTCTCTGTACCCTCGAGAACCTCGGGTACGATATCCATATTGCTGAAATCATAATTTTGTGCGGCAGCCATCATGGATTTGAAAAATGATCACCAAGTCTTTCTCTGCACCCTCGAGAACCATGGATACGATTCCCATAATCTAGTTATCATACTTTTGAGCGGCGGCCATCTCGGATTTAAAAATGGTCCCAAAATTGTTTTCTGCACTCTCGAGAACCTCGGACACGATATCCATATTGTTGAATACATAATTTTGTGCGGCGGCCATCTTGAATAAGAAAAATGATCTCAAAATCGTTCTCAGCACCCTCGAGAACCTCGGGTACGATACCCATAATGAAGTTATCATACTTTTGCGCGGCTACCATCTTGTATTTGAAAAATGATCTCAAAATCGTTCTCAGCACCCTCGAGAACCTAGGATACGATTCCCATAATCTAGTTATCATACTTTTCAGCGGAAGCCATCTCGGATTTAAAAATGATCCCAAAATTGTTTTCTGCACCCTCGAGAACCTCGGACATGATATCCATATTGTTGAATTCATAATTTTGAGCGGCGGCCATCTTGGATTAGAAAAATGATCTCAAAATTGTTCCCAGCACCCTCGAGAACCTCGGGTACGATACCCATAATGTAGTTATCATACTTTTGAGCGGCGGCCATCTTGGATATGAAAAATGATCACGAAACCATTCTCTGCACCCTCGAGAACCTAGGGTATGATATCTATATTGCTGAAAGCATAATTTTGTTCGGCGGCCATCTTGGATTTGAAAAATGATCACAAAATTGTTCTCAGCACCCTAGAGAACCTGGGATACGATACCCATAATGTAGTTATCATACTTTTGAGCGGCGGCCATCTTGTATATGAAAACTGATCAGAAAATCTTTCTCTGCACCTTCGAGAACTTAGAATACGATACACATAATCTAGTTATAATAATTTTGAGCGGCTGCCATCTTGGATTTCAAAAATGATCACAAAATCGTTCTATGCACTCTCGAGAACCTCGGATACGATACCCATAACGTAGTTATCATACTTTTGAGCGGCGGCCATCTTGGATTTGAAAACTGAACAGAAAATCTTTCTCTGCACCCCCGAGAACCTAGGGTACGATATCCATATTGCTGAAATCATAATTTTGTGCGGCGGCCATCTTGGATTAGAAAAATGATCACAAAATCGTTCTCAGCACCCTCGAGAACCTGGGATACGATACCCATAATGTAGTTATCATACTTTTGAGCGGCGGCCATCTTGGATTTGAAAAATGATCACAAAATCGTTCTCTGCACTCTCGAGAACCTCGGATACGATACCCATAATCAAGTTGTCATACTTTTGAGCGGCGGCCATCTCGGATTTGAAAATGACCCCAAAATTATTTTCTGCACCCTCGAGAACCTCAGACACGATATCCATATTGTTGAATACATTATTGTTTGCGGCAGCCCTCTTGGATTTCGAAAAAAGATCACCGAATTGTTCTCTGCGCCCTCGAGAACCTCGGACACGATATCCATATTGCTGAAAACAAAATTGTTCGCGGCGGCTATCTTGGATTTGAAAAATGATCACAAAATCGTTCTCTGCACCCTCGAGAACCTCTGATACGATACCCATAATCTAGTTATCATACTTTTGAGCGGCGGCCATCTCGGATTTAAAAATGATCCCAAAATTGTTTTCTTCACCCTCGAGAACCTCTGACACTATATCCATATTGCTGAAATCATAATTTTATGCGACGGCCATCTTGTATTTGAAAAATGATCACCAAATCATTCTCTGCACCCTCGAGAACCTCGGGTATGATATCCATATTGCTGAATACATATTTTTGTGCGGCGGCCATCTTGGATTAGAATAATGATCACAAAATCGTTCTCAGCAACCTCGAAAACCTCAGGTATGATACCCATAACTTAGTTATCATACTTTTGAGCGGCGGCCATCTTGTATTTGAAAACTGATCAGAAAATCTTTCTCTGCACCTTCGAGAACTTAGAATAGGATACACATAATCTAGTTATCATAATTTTGAGCGGCGGCTATCTTGGATTTCAAAAATGATCACAAAATCGTTCTGTACACTCTCGAGAACCTCGGATACGATACCCATAATGTAGTTATCATAATTTTGAGCGGCGGCCATCTTGGATTTGAAAAATGCTCACAAAATCGTTCTCTGCACCCTCGAGAACCTCGGGTACGATATCCATATTGCTGAAATCATAATTTTGTGCGGCGGCGTACTTGGATTTGAAAAATTATCACCAAATCGTTCTCTGCACCCTCGAGAACCTCGGGTACGATATCCATATTGCTGAAATCATAATTTTGTGCGGCGGCCATCTTGGATTTCAAAATGGTCCCAAAATCGTTCTCAGGACCCTCGAGAACCTCTGATACGATACCCATAATCTAGTTATCATACTTTTGAGCGGCGGCCATCTCGGATTTAAAAATGATCCCAAAATTGTTTTCTTCACCCTCGAGAACCTCTGACACTATATCCATATTGCTGAAATCATAATTTTATGCGACGGCCATCTTGTATTTGAAAAATGATCACCAAATCGTTCTCTGCACCCTCGAGAACCTCGGGTACGATATCCATATTGCTGAAATCATAATTTTGTGCGGCGGCCATTTTCAAATCACAAAATCGTTCTCTGCACCCTCGAGAACCTTGGGTACGATATCCATATTGCTGAAATCATAATTTTGTGCGGTGGCCATCTTGGATTTGAAAAATGATCACAAAATTGTTCTTAGCTTCCTCGAGAACCTGGGATACGATATCAATATTGCTGAAATCATAATATAATGCGGCGGCCATCTTGTATTTGAAAAATGATCACCAAATCGTTCTTTGCACACTCGAGAACCTCGGGTACGATATCCATATAGCTGAAATCATAATTTTGTGCGGCGGCCATCTTGGATTTGAAAAATGATCACAAAATTGTTCTCAGCTTCCTCGAGAACCTGGGATACGATACCCATAATGTAGTTATCATACTTTTGAGCGGCGGCCATCTTGGATTTGAAAAATTATCACAACATCGTTCTCTGCACCCTCGAGAACCTTGGGTACGATATCCATATTGCTGAAATCATAATTTTGTGCGGCGGCCATCTTGGATTTGAAAAATGATCACAAAATTGTTCTTAGCTTCCTCGAGAACCTGAGATACGTTATCCGTATTGCTGAAATCATAATTTTGTGCGGCGGCCATCTTGGATTTGAAAAATCATCACAAAATTGTTCTCAGCTTCCTCGAGAACCTGGGGTACGATACCCATAATGTAGTTATCATACTTTCGAGCGGCGGCCATCTTAGGTTTGAAAACTGACCACAAAATCTTTCTCTGTACCCTCGAGAACCTCGGGTACGATATCCATATTGCTGAAATGGCCGCCGCATTAAATTATGATTTCAGCAATATTGATATCGTATCCCAGGTTCTCGAGGAAGCTAAGAACAATTTTGTGATCATTTTTCAAATCCAAGATGGCCGCCGCACAAAATTATGATTTCAGCAATATGGATATCGTACCCAAGGTTCTCGAGGGTGCAGAGAACGATTTTGTGATCATTTTTCAAATCCAAGATGGCCGCCGCACAAAATTATGATTTCAGCAATATGGATATCGTACCCAAGGTTCTCGAGGGTGCAGAGAATGATTTGGTGATCATTTTTCAAATACAAGATGGCCGTCGCATAAAATTATGATTTCAGCAATATGGATATAGTGTCAGAGGTTCTCGAGGGTGAAGAAAACAATTTTGGGATCATTTTTAAATCCGAGATGGCCGCCGCTCAAAAGTATGATAACTAGATTATGGGTATCGTATCAGAGGTTCTCGAGGGTCCTGAGAACGATTTTGGGACCATTTTGAAATCCAAGATGGCCGCCGCACAAAATTATGATTTCAGCAATATGGATATCGTACCCGAGGTTCTCGAGGGTGCAGAGAACGATTTGGTGATAATTTTTCAAATCCAAGTACGCCGCCGCACAAAATTATGATTTCAGCAATATGGATATCGTACCCGAGGTTCTCGAGGGTGCAGAGAACGATTTTGTGAGCATTTTTCAAATCCAAGATAGCCGCCGCTCAAAATTATGATAACTACATTATGGGTATCGTATCCGAGGTTCTCGAGAGTGCACAGAACGATTTTGTGATCATTTTTGAAATCCAAGATAGCCGCCGCTCAAAATTATGATAACTAGATTATGTGTATCCTATTCTAAGTTCTCGAAGGTGCAGAGAAAGATTTTCTGATCAGTTTTCAAATACAAGATGGCCGCCGCACAAAAGTATGATAACTAAGTTATGGGTATCATACCTGAGGTTTTCGAGGTTGCTGAGAACGATTTTGTGATCATTTTTCTAATCCAAGATGGCCGCCGCACAAAAATATGTATTCAGCAATATGGATATCATACCCGAGGTTCTCGACGGTGCAGAGAATGATTTGGTGATCATTTTTCAAATACAAGATGGCCGTCGCATAAAATTATGATTTCAGCAATATGGATATAGTGTCTGAGGTTCTCGAGGGTGCAGAAAATAATTTTGGGGTCATTTTCAAATCCGAGATGGCCGCCGCTCAAAAGTATGACAACTTGATTATGGGTATCGTATCCGAGGTTCTCGAGAGTGCAGAGAACGATTTTGTGATCATTTTCCAAATCTAAGATGGCCGCTGCTCAAAAGTATGATAACTACATTATGGGTATCGTATCCCAGGTTCTCGAGGGTGCTGAGAACGATTTTGTGATCATTTTTCTAATCCAAGATGGCCGCCGCACAAAATTATGATTTCAGCAATATGTATATCGTACCCTAGGTTCTCGGGGGTGCAGAGAAAGATTTTCTGTTCAGTTTTCAAATCCAAGATGGCCGCCGCTCAAAAGTATGATAACTACGTTATGGGTATCGTATCCGAGGTTCTCGAGAGTGCACAGAACGATTTTGTGATCATTTTTGAAATCCAAGATGGCAGCCGCTCAAAATTATTATAACTAGATTATGTGTATCGTATTCTAAGTTCTCGAAGGTGCAGAGAAAGATTTTCTGATCAGTTTTCATATTCAAGATGGCCGCCGCTCAAAAGTATGATAACTACATTATGGGTATCGTATCCCAGGTTCTCTAGGGTGCTGAGAACCATTTTGTGATCATTTTTCAAATCCAAGATGGCCGCCGAACAAAATTATGCTTTCAGCAATATAGATATCATACCCTAGGTTCTCGAGGGTGCAGAGAATGGTTTCGTGATCATTTTTCATATCCAAGATGGCCGCCGCTCAAAAGTATGATAACTACATTATGGGTATCGTACCCGAGGTTCTCGAGGGTGCTGGGAACAATTTTGAGATCATTTTTCTAATCGAGAACCTGGGATACGATATCCATATTGCTGAAATCATAATTTTATGCGGCGGCCATCTTGTATTTGAGAAATGATCACCAAATCGTTCTCTGCACCCTCGAGAACCTCGGGTACGATATCCATATTGCTGAAATCATAATTTTGTGTGGCGGCCATCTTGGATTAGAAAAATGATCTCAAAATTGTTCCCAGCACCCTCGAGAACCTCGGGTACGATACCCATAATGTAGTTATCATACTTTTGAGCGGCGGCCATCTTGGATATGAAAAATGATCACAAAACCATTCTCTGCACCCTCGAGAAACTTGGGTACGTTATCCATATTGCTGAAATCATAATTTTGTGCGGCGGCCATCTTGGATTTGAAAAATGATCAAAAAATTGTTCTCAGCACCCTAGAGAACCTGCGATACGATACCCATAATGTAGTTATCATACTTTTGAGCGGCGGCCATCTTGTATATGAAAACTGATCAAAAAATCTTTCTCTGCACCATCGAGAACTTAGAATACGATACACATAATCTAATTATAATAATTTTGAGCGGCGGCAATCTTGGATTTCAAAAATGATCACAAATTCGTTCTGTGCACTCTCGAGAACCTCGGATACGATACCCATACTGTAGTCATCATACTTTTGAGCGGCGGCCATCTTGGATATGAAAAATTATCCCAAAATCGTTCTCTGCACCCTCGAGAACCTCGGATACGATATCTATATTGCTGAAAGCATAATTTTGTGTGGTGGCCATCTTGGATTTGAAAAATGATCACAAAATTGTTCTCAGCACCCTCGAGAACCTCGGGTACGATATCCATATTGTTGAAATCATAATTTTGAGCGGCGGCCATCTTGGATTTGAAAAATGATCACAAAATCATTCTCTGCACTCTCGAGAACCTCGGATACGATACCCATAATCTAGTTATCATACTTTTGAGCGGCGGCCATCTCGGATTTAAAAATGATCCCAAAATTAATTTCTGCACCCTCGAGAACCTCAAACACGATATCCATATTGTTGAATACATTATTGTTTGCGGCAGCGCTCTTGGATTTCAAGAAAAGATCACTGAATTGTTCTCTGCGCCCTCGAGAACCTCGGACACGATATCCATATTGCTGAAAACAAAATTGTTCGCGGCAGCCATCTTGGATTTGAAAAATGATCACAAAATCGTTCTCAGCACCCTCGAGAACCTCTGATACGATACCCATAATCTAGTTATCATACTTTTGAGCGGCGGCCATCTCGGATTTAAAAATGATCCCAAAATTGTTTTCTTCACCCTCGAGAACCTCGGACACAATATCCATATTGCTGAAATCATAATTTTGTGCGGCGGCCATCTTGGATTTGAAAAATGATCACAAAATTGTTCTTAGCTTCCTCGAGAACCTGGGATACGATATCCATATTACTGAAATCATAATTTTATGCGACGGCCATCTTGTATTTGAAAAATGATCACCAAATCGTTCTCTGCACCCTCGAGAACCTCGGACACGATATCCATATTGCTGAAAACAAAATTGTTCGCGGCAGCCATCTTGGATTTGAAAAATGATCACAAAATCGTTCTCAGCACCCTCGAGAACCTCTGATACGATACCCATAATCTAGTTATCATACTTTTGAGCGGCGGCCATCTCGGATATAAAAATGATCACAAAATCGTTCTCTGCACCCTCGAGAACCTCGGGTACGATATCCATTTTGCTGAAATCATAATTTTTTGCGGCGGCCATCTTTGATTTGAAAAATTATCACCAAATCGTTCTCTGCACCCTCGAGAACCTCGGGTACGATATCCATATTGCTGAAATCATAATTTTGTGCGGCGGCCATCTTGGATTTCAAAATGGTCCCAAAATTGTTTTCTGCACTCTCGAGAACCTCGGATACCCATAATGTAGTTATCATACTTTTGAGCCGCGGCCATCTTGGATTTGAAAAATGATCACAAAATCGTTCTCTGCACCCTCGAGAACCTCGGGTACGATATCCATATAGCTGAAATCATAATTTTGTGCGGCGGCCATCTTGGATTTGAAAAATGATCACAAAATTGTTCTCAGCACCCTTGAGAACCAGGGATACGATACCCATAATGTAGTTATCATACTTTTGAGCGGCGGCCATCTTGGATTTGAAAACTGAACACAAAATCTTTCTCAGCACCCCCGAGAACCAAGGGTACGATATCCATATTGCTGAAATCATGATTTTGTGCGGCCGTCATCTTGGATTAGAAAAATGATCACAAAATCGTTCTCAGCACCCTCGAGAATCTGGGATACGATACCCATAATGTAGTTAACATACTTTTGAGCAGCGGCCATCTTGGATTTGGAAAATGATCACAAAATCGTTCTCTGCACTCTCGAGAACCTCGGATACGATACCCATAATCAAGTTGTCATACTTTTGAGCGGCGGCCATCTCGGATTTGAAAATGATCCCAAAATTGTTTTCTGCACCCTCGAGAACCTCAGACACGATATCCATATTGTTGAATACATTATTGTTTGCGGCAGCCCTCTTGGATTTCAAAAAAAGATCACCGAATTGTTCTCTGCGCCCTCGAGAACCTCGGACACGATATCCATATTGCTGAAAACAAAATTGTTCGCGGCGGCAATCTTCGATTTGAAAAATGATCACAAAATCGTTCTCAGCACCCTCGAGAACCTCTGATACAATAGCCATAATCTAGTTATCATACTTTTGAGCGGCGGCCATCTCGGATTTAAAAATGATCCCAAAATTGTTTTCTTCACCCTCGAGAACCTCGGACACAATATCCATATTGCTGAAATCATAATTTTGTGCGGCGGCCATCTTGGATTTGAAAAATGATCACAAAATTGTTCTTAGCTTCCTCGAGAACCTGGGATACGATATCCATATTACTGAAATCATAATTTTATGCGACGGCCATCTTGTATTTGAAAAATGATCACCAAATCGTTCTCTGCACCCTCGAGAACCTCGGGTACGATATCCATATTGCTGAATACATATTTTTGTGCGGCAGCCATCTGAAATTAGAAAAATGATCACAAAATCGTTCTCAGCAACCTCGAAAACCTCAGGTATGATACCCATAACTTAGTTATCATACTTTTGAGCGGCGGCCATCTTGTATTTGAAAACTGATCAGAAAATCTTTCTCTGCACCTTCGAGAACTTAGAATACGATACACAAAATCTAGTTATCATAATTTTGAGCGGCGAACATCTTGGATTTCAAAAATGATCACAAAACCATTCTGTACACTCTCGAGAACCTTGGATACGATACCCATAATGTAGTTATCATAATTTTGAGCGGCGGCCATCTTGAATTAGAAAAATGCTCACAAAATCGTTCTCTGCACCCTCGAGAACCTCGGGTACGATATCCATATTGCTGAAATCATAATTTTTTGCGGCGGCGTACTTGGATTTGAAAAATTATCACCAAATCGTTCTCTGCACCCTCGAGAACCTCGGGTACGATATCCATATTGCTGAAATCATAATTTTGTGCGGCGGCCATCTTGGATTTCAAAATGGTCCCAAAATTGTTTTCTGCACTCTCGAGAACCTCGGATACGATACCCATAATGTAGTTATCATACTTTTGAGCGGCGGCCATCTTGGATTTGAAAAATGATCACAACATCGTTCTCTGCACCCTCGAGAACCTTGGTTACGATATCCATATTGCTGAAATCATAATTTTGTGCGGCGGCCATCTTGGATTTGAAAAATGATCACCAAATCGTTCTCTGCACCCTCGAGAACCTCGGGTACGATATCCATATTGCTGAATACATATTTTTGTGCGGCGGCCATCTGAGATTAGAAAAATGATCACAAAATCGTTCTCAGCAACCTCGAAAACCTCAGGTATGATACCCATAACTTAGTTATCATACTTTTGAGCGGCGGCCATCTTGTATTTGAAAACTGATCAGAAAATCTTTCTCTGCACCTTCGAGAACTTAGAATACGATACACATAATCTAGTTATCATAATTTTGAGCGGCGGCCATCTTGGATTTCAAAAATGATCACAAAATCGTTCTGTACACTCTCGAGAACCTTGGATACGATACCCATAATGTAGTTATCATAATTTTGAGCGGCGGCCATCTTGAATTAGAAAAATGCTCACAAAATCGTTCTCTGCACCCTCGAGAACCTCGGGTACGATATCCATATTGCTGAAATCATAATTTTTTGCTGCGGCGTACTTGGATTTGAAAAATTATCACCAAATCGTTCTCTGCACCCTCGAGAACCTCGGGTACGATATCCATATTGCTGAAATCATAATTTTGTGCGGCGGCCATCTTGGATTTCAAAATGGTCCCAAAATTGTTTACTGCACTCTCGAGAACCTCGGATACGATACCCATAATGTAGTTATCATACTTTTGAGCGGCGGCCATCTTGGATTTGAAAAATGATCACATAATCTTTCTATGCACCCTCGAGAACCTAGGATACAATACCCATAATCTAGTTATCACACTTTTGAGTGGCGGCCATCTCAGATTTAAAAATGATCCCAAAATTAATTTCTGCACCCTCGAGAACCTCGGACACGATATCCACATTGGTGAAAACATAATTTTGTGCGGCGGCCATCTTGAATTAGAAAAATGATCAAAAAATCGTTCTCTGCACCCTCGAGAACCTTGGGTACGATATCCATATTGCTGAAATCATAATTTTGTGCGGCGGCCATCTTGGATTTGAAAAATTATCACAAAATTGTTCTCAGCTTCCTCGAGAACCTGGGATACGATACCCGTAATGTAGTTATCATACTTTTGAGCGGCGGCCATCTTGGATTTGAAAAATGATCACAAAATCGTTCTCTGCACCCTCGTGAACTTTGGGTACGATATCCATATTGCTGAAATCATAATTTTGTGCGGTGGCCATCTTGGATTTGAAAAATGATCACAAAATTGTTCTTAGCTTCCTCGAGAACCTGGGATACGATATCAATATTGCTGAAATCATAATTTAATGCGGCGGCCATCTTGTATTTGAAAAATGATAACCACATCATTCTCTGCACACTCGAGAAACTCGGGTAAGATATCCATATTGCTGAAATCATAATTTTGTGCGGCGGCCATCTTGGATTTGAAAAATGATCACAAAATTGTTCTCAGCTTCCTCGAGAACCTGGGATACGATACCCATAATGTAGTTATCATACTTTTGAGCGGCGGCCATCTTGGATTTGAAAAATGATCACAACATCGTTCTCTGCACCCTCGAGAACCTTGGGTACGATATCCATATTGCTGAAATCATAATTATGTGCGGCGGCCATCTTGGATTTGAAAAATGATCACAAAATTGTTCTTAGCTTCCTCGAGAACCTGGGATACGTTATCCGTATTGCTGAAATCATAATTTTGTGCGGCGGTCATCTTGGATTTGAAAAATAATCACAAAATTGTTCTCAGCTTCCTCGAGAACCTGGGGTACGATACCCATAATGTAGTTATCATACTTTTGATAGGCGGCCATCTTAGGTTTGAAAACTGACCACAAAATCTTTCTCTGTACCCTCGAGAAACTCGGGTACGATATCCATATTGCTGAAATCATAATTTTGTGCGGCAGCCATCATGGATTTGAAAAATGATCACCAAGTCTTTCTCTGCACCCTCGAGAACCATGGATACGATTCCCATAATCTAGTTATCATACTTTTGAGCGGCGGCCATCTCGGATTTAAAAATGGTCCCAAAATTGTTTTCTGCACTCTCGAGAACCTCGGACACGATATCCATATTGTTGAATACATAATTTTGTGCGGCGGCCATCTTGGATAAGAAAAATGATCTCAAAATCGTTCTCAGCACCCTCGAGAACCTAGGGTACGATACCCATAATGAAGTTATCATACTTTTGCGCGGCTACCATCTTGTATTTGAAAACTGATCACAAAATCATTCTCTGCACCCTCGAGAACCTAGGATACGATTCCCATAATCTAGTTATCATACTTTTCAGCGGAAGCCATCTCGGATTTAAAAATGATCCCAAAATTGTTTTCTGCACCCTCGAGAACCTCGGACACGATATCCATATTGTTGAATACATAATTTTGTGCGGCGGCCATCTTGGATTAGAAAAATGATCTCAAAATTGTTCCCAGCACCCTCGAGAACCTCGGGTACGATACCCATAATGTAGTTATCATACTTTTGAGCGGCGGCCATCTTGGATATGAAAAATGATCACGAAACCATTCTCTGCACCCTCGAGAACCTAGGGTATGATATCTATATTGCTGAAAGCATAATTTTGTTCGGCGGCCATCTTGGATTTGAAAAATGATCACAAAATTGTTCTCAGCACCCTAGAGAACCTGGGATACGATACCCATAATGTAGTTATCATACTTTTGAGCGGCGGCCATCTTGTATATGAAAACTGATCAGAAAATCTTTCTCTGCACCTTCGAGAACTTAGAATACGATACACAAAATCTAGTTATAATAATTTTGAGCGGCTGCCATCTTGGATTTCAAAAATGATCACAAAATCGTTCTGTGCACTCTCGAGAACCTCGGATACGATACCCATAACGTAGTTATCATACTTTTGAGCGGCGGCCATCTTGGATTTGAAAACTGAACAGAAAATCTTTCTCTGCACCCCCGAGAACCTAGGGTACGATATCCATATTGCTAAAATCATAATTTTGTGCGGCGGCCATCTTGGATTAGAAAAATGATCACAAAATCGTTCTCAGCACCCTCGAGAACCTGGGATACGATACCCATAATGTAGTTATCATACTTTTGAGCAGCGGCCATCTTAGATTTGGAAAATGATCACAAAATCGTTCTCTGCACTCTCGAGAACCTCGGATACGATACCCATAATCAAGTTGACATACTTTTGAGCGGCGGCCATCTCGGATTTGAAAATGACTCCAAAATTATTTTCTGCACCCTCGAGAACCTCAGACACGATATCCATATTGTTGAATACATTATTGTTTGCGGCAGCCCTCTTGGATTTCGAAAAAATATCACCGAATTGTTCTCTGCGCCCTCGAGAACCTCGGACACGATATCCATATTGCTGAAAACAAAATTGTTCGCGGCGGCCATCTTGGATTTGAAAAATGATCACAAAATCGTTCTCAGCACCCTCGAGAACCTCTGATACGATACCCATAATCTAGTTATCATACTTTTGAGCGGCGGCCATCTCGGATTTAAAAGTGATCCCAAAATTGTTTTCTTCACCCTCGAGAACCTCTGACACTATATCCATATTGCTGAAATCATAATTTTGTGCGGCGGCCATCTTGGATTTGAAAAATGATCACCAAATCATTCTCTGCACCCTCGAGAACCTCGGGTATGATATCCATATTGCTGAATACATATTTTTGTGCGGCGGCCATCTTGGATTAGAAAAATGATAACAAAATCGTTCTCAGCAACCTCGAAAACCTCAGGTATGATACCCATAACTTAGTTATCATACTTTTGAGCGGCGGCCATCTTGTATTTGAAAACTGATCAGAAAATCTTTCTCTGCACCTTCGAGAACTTAGAATAGGATACACATAATCTAGTTATCATAATTTTGAGCGGCGGCCATCTTGGATTTCAAAAATGATCACAAAATCGTTCTGTACACTCTCGAGAACCTTGGATACGATACCCATAATGTAGTTATCATAATTTTGAGCGGCGGCTATCTTGGATTTGAAAAATGCTCACAAAATCGTTCTCTGCACCCTCGAGAACCTCGGGTACGATATCCATATTGCTGAAATCATAATTTTGTGCGGCGGCGTACTTGGATTTGAAAAATTATCACCAAATCGTTCTCTGCACCCTCGAGAACCTCGGGTACGATATCCATATTGCTGAAATCATAATTTTGAGCGGCGGCCATCTTGTATTTGAAAACTGATCAGATAATCTTTCTCTGCACCTTCGAGAACTTAGAATAGGATACACATAATCTAGTTATCATAATTTTGAGCGGCGGCCATCTTGGATTTCAAAAATGATCACAAAATCGTTCTGTACACTCTCGAGAACCTTGGATACGATACCCATAATGTAGTTATCATACTTTTGAGCGGCGGCCATCTTGGATTTGAAAACTGATCACAAAATCATTCTCAGCACCCTCGAGAACCTCGGATACTATATCCATATTGCTGAAATCATAATTTTGTGCGGCAGCCATCATGGATTTGAAAAATGATCACAGAATCGTTCTCAGCACCCTCGAGAAACTCGGACACGATTTCCATATTGCTGAAATCATAATTTTGTGCGGCGGCCATCTTGGATTTGAAAAATGATCAACTAATCGTTCTCTGCACCCTCAAGAACCTCGGATACGATATCCATATTGCTGAAATCATAATTTTGAGCGGCGGCCGTCTTCTATTTGAAAAATGATCACAAAATCGTTCTCTGTCCCCTCGAGAACCTCAGATACGATACCCATAATCTAGTTATCATACTTTTGAGCGGCGGCCATCTTTGATTTGAAAAATGATCACGAAATCGTTCTCTGCACCCTCGAGAACCTCAGGTATGATACCCATAACTTAGTTATCATACTTTTGAGCGGCGGCCATCTTGTATTTGAAAACTGATCAGAAAATCTTTCTCTGCACCTTCGAGAACTTAGAATACGATACACATAATCTAGTTATCATAATTTTGAGCGGCGGCCATCTTGGATTTCAAAAATGATCACAAAATCGTTCTGTACACTCTCGAGAACCTTGGATACGATACCCATAATGTAGTTATCATAATTTTGAGCGGCGGCCATCTTGAAATAGAAAAATGCTCACAAAATCGTTCTCTGCACCCTCGAGAACCTCGGGTACGATATCCATATTGCTGAAATCATAATTTTTTGCGGCGGCGTACTTGGATTTGAAAAATTATCACCAAATCGTTCTCTGCACCCTCGAGAACCTCGGGTATGATATCCATATTGCTGAAATCATAATTTTGTGCGGCGGCCATCTTGGATTTCAAAATGGTCCCAAAATTGTTTTCTGCACTCTCGAGAACCTCGGATACGAAACCCATAATGTAGTTATCATACTTTTGAGCGGCGGCCATCTTGGATTTGAAAAATGATCACATAATCTTTCTATGCACCCTCGAGAACCTAGGATACAATACCCATAATCTAGTTATCACACTTTTGAGTGGCGGCCATCTCAGATTTAAAAATGATCCCAAAATTGTTTTCTGCACCCTCGAGAACCTCGGACACGATATCCATATTGCTGAAAACATAATTTTGTGCGGCGGCCATCTTGGATTAGAAAAATGATCAAAAAATCGTTCTCTGCACCCTCGAGAACCTTGGGTACGATATCCATATTGCTGAAATCATAATTTTGTGCGGCGGCCATCTTGGATTTGAAAAATTATCACAAAATTGTTCTCAGCTTCCTCGAGAACCTGGGATACGATACCCATAATGTAGTTATCATACTTTTGAGCGGCGGCCATCTTGGATTTGAAAAATGATCACATAATCTTTCTATGCACCCTCGAGAACCTAGGATACAATACCCATAATCTAGTTATCACACTTTTGAGTGGCGGCCATTTCAGATTTAAAAATGATCCCAAAATTGTTTTCTGCACCCTCGAGAACCTCGGACACGATATCCATATTGCTGAAAACATAATTTTGTGCGGCGGCCATCTTGGATCACCAAATCGTTCTTTGCACACTCGAGAACCTCGGGTACGATATCCATATAGCTGAAATCATAATTTTGTGCGGCGGCCATCTTGGATTTGAAAAATGATCACAAAATTGTTCTCAGCTTCCTCGAGAACCTGGGATACGATACCCATAATGTAGTTATCATACTTTTGAGCGGCGGCCATCTTGGATTTGAAAAATTATCACAACATCGTTCTCTGCACCCTCGAGAACCTTGGGTACGATATCCATATTGCTGAAATCATAATTTTGTGCGGCGGCCATCTTGGATTTGAAAAATGATCACAAAATTGTTCTTAGCTTCCTCGAGAACCTGGGATACGTTATCCGTATTGCTGAAATCATAATTTTGTGCGGCGGTCATCTTGGATTTGAAAAATCATCACAAAATTGTTCTCAGCTTCCTCGAGAACCTGGGGTACGATACCCATAATGTAGTTATCATACTTTTGAGCGGCGGCCATCTTAGGTTTGAAAACTGACCACAAAATCTTTCTCTGTACCCTCGAGAACCTCGGGTACGATATCCATATTGCTGAAATCATAATTTTGTGCGGCAGCCATCATGGATTTGAAAAATGATCACCAAGTCTTTCTCTGCAACCTCGAGAACCATGGATACGATTCCCATAATCTAGTTATCATACTTTTGAGCGGCGGCCATCTCGGATTTAAAAATGGTCCCAAAATTGTTTTCTGCACTCTCGAGAACCTCGGACACGATATCCATATTGTTGAATACATAATTTTGTGCGGCGGCCATCTTGAATAAGAAAAATGATCTCAAAATCGTTCTCAGCACCCTCGAGAACCTCGGGTACGATACCCATAATGAAGTTATCATACTTTTGCGCGGCTACCATCTTGTATTTGAAAACTGATCACAAAATCATTCTCTGCACCCTCGAGAACCTAGGATACGATTCCCATAATCTAGTTATCATACTTTTCAGCGGAAGCCATCTCGGATTTAAAAATGATCCCAAAATTGTTTTCTGCACCCTCGAGAACCTCGGACACGATATCCATATTGTTGAATACATAATTTTGTGCGGCGGCCATCTTGGATTAGAAAAATGATCTCAAAATTGTTCCCAGCACCCTCGAGAACCTCGGGTACGATACCCATAATGTAGTTATCATACTTTTGAGCGGCGGCCATCTTGGATATGAAAAATTATCACGAAACCATTCTCTGCACCCTCGAGAACCTAGGGTATGATATCTATATTGCTGAAAGCATAATTTTGTTCGGCGGCCATCTTGGATTTGAAAAATGATCACAAAATTGTTCTCAGCACCCTAGAGAACCTGGGATACGATACCCATAATGTAGTTATCATACTTTTGAGCGGCGGCCATCTTGTATATGAAAACTGATCAGAAAATCTTTCTCTGCACCTTCGAGAACTTAGAATACGATACACATAATCTAGTTATAATAATTTTGAGCGGCTGCCATCTTGGATTTCAAAAATGATCACAAAATCGTTCTGTGCACTCTCGAGAACCTTGGGTACGATATCCATATTGCTGAAATCATAATTTTGTGCGGTGGCCATCTTGGATTTGAAAAATGATCACAAAATTGTTCTTAGCTTCCTCGAGAACCTGGGATACGATATCAATATTGCTGAAATCATAATTTAATGCGGCGGCCATCTTGTATTTGAAAAATGATCACCAAATCGTTCTTTGCACACTCGAGAACCTCGGGTACGATATCCATATAGCTGAAATCATAATTTTGTGCGGCAGCCATCATGGATTTGAAAAATGATCACAGAATCATTCTCAGCACCCTCGAGAACCTCGGATACTATATCCATATTGCTGAAATCATAATTTTGTGCGGCAGCCATCATGGATTTGAAAAATGATCACAGAATCGTTCTCAGCACCCTCGAGAAACTCGGACACGATTTCCATATTGCTAAAATCATAATTTTGTGCGGCGGCCATCTTGGATTTGAAAAATGATCAACTAATCGTTCTCTGCACCCTCAAGAACCTCGGGTACGATATCCATATTGCTGAAATCATAATTTTGAGCGGCGGCCATCTTCTATTTGAAAAATGATCACAAAATCGTTCTCTGTCCCCTCGAGAACCTCAGATACGATACCCATAATCTAGTTATCATACTTTTGAGCGGCGGCCATCTTTGATTTGAAAAATGATCACGAAATCGTTCTCTGCACCCTCGAGAACCTCAGGTATGATACCCATAACTTAGTTATCATACTTTTGAGCGGCGGCCATCTTGTATTTGAAAACTGATCAGAAAATCTTTCTCTGCACCTTCGAGAACTTAGAATACGATACACATAATCTAGTTATCATAATTTTGAGCGGCGGCCATCTTGGATTTCAAAAATGATCACAAAATCGTTCTGTACACTCTCGAGAACCTTGGATACGATACCCATAATGTAGTTATCATAATTTTGAGCGGCGGCCATCTTGAATTAGAAAAATGCTCACAAAATCGTTCTCTGCACCCTCGAGAACCTCGGGTACGATATCCATATTGCTGAAATCATAATTTTTTGCGGCGGCGTACTTGGATTTGAAAAATGATCACAAAATCGTTCTCTGCACCCTCGAGAACCTCGGGTATGATATCCATATTGCTGAAATCATAATTTTGTGCGGCGGCCATCTTGGATTTCAAAATGGTCCCAAAATTGTTTTCTGCACTCTCGAGAACCTCGGATACGAAACCCATAATGTAGTTATCATACTTTTGAGCGGCGGCCATCTTGGATTTGAAAAATGATCACATAATCTTTCTATGCACCCTCGAGAACCTAGGATACAATACCCATAATCTAGTTATCACACTTTTGAGTGGCGGCCATCTCAGATTTAAAAATGATCCCAAAATTGTTTTCTGCACCCTCGAGAACCTCGGACACGATATCCACATTGGTGAAAACATAATTTTGTGCGGCGGCCATCTTGGATTAGAAAAATGATCAAAAAATCGTTCTCTGCACCCTCGAGAACCTTGGGTACGATATCCATATTGCTGAAATCATAATTTTGTGCGGCGGCCATCTTGGATTTGAAAAATTATCACAAAATTGTTCTCAGCTTCCTCGAGAACCTGGGATACGATACCCATAATGTAGTTATCATACTTTTGAGCGGCGGCCATCTTGGATTTGAAAAATGATCACATAATCTTTCTATGCACCCTCGAGAACCTAGGATACAATACCCATAATCTAGTTATCACACTTTTGAGTGGCGGCCATTTCAGATTTAAAAATGATCCCAAAATTGTTTTCTGCACCCTCGAGAACCTCGGACACGATATCCACATTGGTGAAAACATAATTTTGTGCGGCGGCCATCTTGTATTTGAAAAATGATCACCAAATCGTTCTTTGCACACTCGAGAACCTCGGGTACGATATCCATATAGCTGAAATCATAATTTTGTGCGGCGGCCATCTTGGATTTGAAAAATGATCACAAAATTGTTCTCAGCTTCCTCGAGAACCTGGGATACGATACCCATAATGTAGTTATCATACTTTTGAGCGGCGGCCATCTTGGATTTGAAAAATTATCACAACATCGTTCTCTGCACCCTCGAGAACCTTGGGTACGATATCCATATTGCTGAAATCATAATTTTGTGCGGCGGCCATCTTGGATTTGAAAAATGATCACAAAATTGTTCTTAGCTTCCTCGAGAACCTGAGATACGTTATCCGTATTGCTGAAATCATAATTTTGTGCGGCGGTCATCTTGGATTTGAAAAATCATCACAAAATTGTTCTCAGCTTCCTCGAGAACCTGGGGTACGATACCCATAATGTAGTTATCATACTTTTGAGCGGCGGCCATCTTAGGTTTGAAAACTGACCACAAAATCTTTCTCTGTACCCTCGAGAACCTCGGGTACGATATCCATATTGCTGAAATCATAATTTTGTGCGGCAGCCATCATGGATTTGAAAAATGATCACCAAGTCTTTCTCTGCAACCTCGAGAACCATGGATACGATTCCCATAATCTAGTTATCATACTTTTGAGCGGCGGCCATCTCGGATTTAAAAATGGTCCCAAAATTGTTTTCTGCACTCTCGAGAACCTCGGACACGATATCCATATTGTTGAATACATAATTTTGTGCGGCGGCCATCTTGAATAAGAAAAATGATCTCAAAATCGTTCTCAGCACCCTCGAGAACCTCGGGTACGATACCCATAATGAAGTTATCATACTTTTGCGCGGCTACCATCTTGTATTTGAAAACTGATCACAAAATCATTCTCTGCACCCTCGAGAACCTAGGATACGATTCCCATAATCTAGTTATCATACTTTTCAGCGGAAGCCATCTCGGATTTAAAAATGATCCCAAAATTGTTTTCTGCACCCTCGAGAACCTCGGACACGATATCCATATTGTTGAATACATAATTTTGTGCGGCGGCCATCTTGGATTAGAAAAATGATCTCAAAATTGTTCCCAGCACCCTCGAGAACCTCGGGTACGATACCCATAATGTAGTTATCATACTTTTGAGCGGCGGCCATCTTGGATATGAAAAATTATCACGAAACCATTCTCTGCACCCTCGAGAACCTAGGGTATGATATCTATATTGCTGAAAGCATAATTTTGTTCGGCGGCCATCTTGGATTTGAAAAATGATCACAAAATTGTTCTCAGCACCCTAGAGAACCTGGGATACGATACCCATAATGTAGTTATCATACTTTTGAGCGGCGGCAATCTTGTATATGAAAACTGATCAGAAAATCTTTCTCTGCACCTTCGAGAACTTAGAATACGATACACATAATCTAGTTATAATAATTTTGAGCGGCTGCCATCTTGGATTTCAAAAATGATCACAAAATCGTTCTGTGCACTCTCGAGAACCTTGGGTACGATATCCATATTGCTGAAATCATAATTTTGTGCGGTGGCCATCTTGGATTTGAAAAATGATCACAAAATTGTTCTTAGCTTCCTCGAGAACCTGGGATACGATATCAATATTGCTGAAATCATAATTTAATGCGGCGGCCATCTTGTATTTGAAAAATGATCACCAAATCGTTCTTTGCACACTCGAGAACCTCGGGTACGATATCCATATAGCTGAAATCATAATTTTGTGCGGCGGCCATCTTGGATTTGAAAAATGATCACAAAATTGTTCTCAGCTTCCTCGAGAACCTGGGATACGATACCCATAATGTAGTTATCATACTTTTGAGCGGCGGCCATCTTGGATTTGAAAAATGATCACAACATCGTTCTCTGCACCCTCGAGAACCTTGGGTACGATATCCATATTGCTGAAATCATAATTTTGTGCGGCGGCCATCTTGGATTTGAAAAATGATCACAAAATTGTTCTTAGCTTCCTCGAGAACCTGGGATACGTTATCCGTATTGCTGAAATCATAATTTTGTGCGGCGGTCATCATGGATTTGAAAAATCATCACAAAATTGTTCTCAGCTTCCTCGAGAACCTGGGGTACGATACCCATAATGTAGTTATCATACTTTTGAGCGGCGAACATCTTAGATTTGAAAACTGACCACAAAATCTTTCTCTGTACCCTCGAGAACCTCGGGTACGATATCCATATTGCTGAAATCATAATTTTGTGCGGCAGCCATCATGGATTTGAAAAATGATCACCAAGTCTTTCTCTGCACCCTCGAGAACCATGAATACGATTCCCATAATCTAGTTATCATACTTTTGAGCGGCGGCCATCTCGGATTTAAAAATGGTCCCAAAATTGTTTTCTGCACTCTCGAGAACCTCGGACACGATATCCATATTGTTGAATACATAATTTTGTGCGGCGGCCATCTTGAATAAGAAAAATGATCTCAAAATCGTTCTCAGCACCCTCGAGAACCTCGGGTACGATACCCATAATGAAGTTATCATACTTTTGCGCGGCTACCATCTTGTATTTGAAAACTGATCACAAAATCATTCTCTGCACCCTCGAGAACCTAGGATACGATTCCCATAATCTAGTTATCATACTTTTCAGCGGAAGCCATCTCGGATTTAAAAATGATCCCAAAATTGTTTTCTGCACCCTCGAGAACCTCGGACACGATATCCATATTGTTGAATACATAATTTTGTGCGGCGGCCATCTTGGATTAGAAAAATGATCTCAAAATTGTTCCCAGCACCCTCGAGAACCTCGGGTACGATACCCATATTGTTGAAATCATACTTTTGAGCGGCGGCCATCTTGGATATGAAAAATGATCACGAAACCATTCTCTGCACCCTCGAGAACCTAGGGTATGATATCTATATTGCTGAAAGCATAATTTTGTTCGGCGGCCATCTTGGATTTGAAAAATGATCACAAAATTGTTCTCAGCACCCTAGAGAACCTGGGATACGATACCCATAATGTAGTTATCATACTTTTGAGCGGCGGCCATCTTGTATATGAAAACTGATCAGAAAATCTTTCTCTGCACCTTCGAGAACTTAGAATACGATACACATAATCTAGTTATAATAATTTTGAGCGGCTGCCATCTTGGATTTCAAAAATGATCACAAAATCGTTCTGTGCACTCTCGAGAACCTCGGATACGATACCCATAACGTAGTTATCATACTTTTGAGCGGCGGCCATCTTGGATTTGAAAACTGAACAGAAAATCTTTCTCTGCACCCCCGAGAACCTAGGGTACGATATCCATATTGCTGAAATCATAATTTTGTGCGGCGGCCATCTTGGATTAGAAAAATGATCACAAAATCGTTCTCAGCACCCTTGAGAACCTGGGATACGATACCCATAATGTAGTTATCATACTTTTGAGCAGCGGCCATCTTAGATTTGGAAAATGATCACAAAATCGTTCTCTGCACTCTCGAGAACCTCGGATACGATACCCATAATCAAGTTGTCATACTTTTGAGCGGCGGCCATCTCGGATTTGAAAATGACCCCAAAATTATTTTCTGCACCCTCGAGAACCTCAGACACGATATCCATATTGTTGAATACATTATTGTTTGCGGCAGCCCTCTTGGATTTCGAAAAAAGATCACCGAATTGTTCTCTGCGCCCTCGAGAACCTCGGACACGATATCCATATTGCTGAAAACAAAATTGTTCGCGGCGGCCATCTTGGATTTGAAAAATGATCACAAAATCGTTCTCAGGACCCTCGAGAACCTCTGATACGATACCCATAATCTAGTTATCATACTTTTGAGCGGCGGCCATCTCGGATTTAAAAAGATCCCAAAATTGTTTTCTTCACCCTCGAGAACCTCTGACACTATATCCATATTGCTGAAATCATAATTTTATGCGACGGCCATCTTGTATTTGAAAAATGATCACCAAATCATTCTCTGCACCCTCGAGAACCTCGGGTATGATATCCATATTGCTGAATACATATTTTTGTGCGGCGGCCATCTTGGATTAGAAAAATGATCACAAAATCGTTCTCAGCAACCTCGAAAACCTCAGGTATGATACCCATAACTTAGTTATCATACTTTTGAGCGGCGGCCATCTTGTATTTGAAAACTGATCAGAAAATCTTTCTCTGCACCTTCGAGAACTTAGAATAGGATACACATAATCTAGTTATCATAATTTTGAGCGGCGGCCATCTTGGATTTCAAAAATGATCACAAAATCGTTCTGTACACTCTCGAGAACCTTGGATACGATACCCATAATGTAGTTATCATAATTTTCAGCGGCGGCCATCTTGAATTAGAAAAATGCTCACAAAATCGTTCTCTGCACCCTCGAGAACCTTGGGTACGATATCCATATTGCTGAAATCATAATTTTGTGCGGCGGCCATCTTGGATTTGAAAAATTATCACAAAATTGTTCTCAGCTTCCTCGAGAACCTGGGATACGATATATTATGGGTAGATGGCCGCCGCACAAAAATATGTATTCAGCAATATGGATATCATACCCGAGGTTCTCGAGGGTGCAGAGAATGATTTGGTGATCATTTTTCAAATACAAGATGGCCGTCGCATAAAATTATGATTTCAGCAATATGGATATAGTGTCAGAGGTTCTCGAGGGTGAAGAAAACAATTTTGGGATCATTTTTAAATCCGAGATGGCCGCCGCTCAAAAGTATGATAACTAGATTATGGGTATCGTATCAGAGGTTCTCGAGGGTCCTGAGAACGATTTTGTGATCATTTTTCAAATCCAAGATGGCCGCCGCGAACAATTTTGTTTTCAGCAATATGGATATCGTGTCCGAGGTTCTCGAGGGCGCAGAGAACAATTCGGTGATCTTTTTTCGAAATCCAAGAGGGCTGCCGCAAACAATAATATATTCAACAATATGGATATCGTGTCTGAGGTTCTCGAGGGTGCAGAAAATAATTTTGTTGTCATTTTCAAATCCGAGATGGCCGCCGCTCAAAAGTATGACAACTTGATTATGGGTATCGTATCCGAGGTTCTCGAGAGTGCAGAGAACGATTTTGTGATCATTTTCCAAATCTAAGATGGCCGCTGCTCAAAAGTATGATAACTACATTATGGGTATCGTATCCCAGGTTCTCGAGGGTGCTGAGAACGATTTTGTGATCATTTTTCTAATCCAAGATGGCCGCCGCACAAAATTATGATTTCAGCAATATGGATATCGTACCCTAGGTTCTCGGGGGTGCAGAGAAAGATTTTCTGTTCAGTTTTCAAATCCAAGATGGCCGCCGCTCAAAAGTATGATAACTACGTTATGGGTATCGTATCCGAGGTTCTCGAGAGTGCACAGAACGATTTTGTGATCATTTTTGAAATCCAAGATGGCAGCCGCTCAAAATTATTATAACTAGATTATGTGTATCGTATTCTAAGTTCTCGAAGGTGCAGAGAAAGATTTTCTGATCAGTTTTCATATACAAGATGGCCGCCGCTCAAAAGTATGATAACTACATTATGGGTATCGTATCCCAGGTTCTCTAGGGTGCTGAGAACAATTTTGTGATCATTTTTCAAATCCAAGATGGCCGCCGAACAAAATTATGCTTTCAGCAATATAGATATCATACCCTAGGTTCTCGAGGGTGCAGAGAATGGTTTCGTGATCATTTTTCATATCCAAGATGGCCGCCGCTCAAAAGTATGATAACTACATTATGGGTATCGTACCCGAGGTTCTCGAGGGTGCTGGGAACAATTTTGAGATCATTTTTCTAATCCAAGATGGCCGCCGCACAAAATAATGTATTCAACAATATGGATATCGTGTCCGAGGTTCTCGAGGGTGCAGAAAACAATTTTGGGATCATTTTTAAATCCGAGATGGCTTCCGCTGAAAAGTATGATAACTAGATTATGGGAATCGTATCCTAGGTTCTCGAGGGTGCAGAGAATGATTTTGTGATCAGTTTTCAAATACAAGATGGTAGCCGCGCAAAAGTATGATAACTTCATTATGGGTATCGTACCCGAGGTTCTCGAGGGTGCTGAGAACGATTTTGAGATCATTTTTCTAATTCAAGATGGCCGCCGCACAAAATTATGTATTCAACAATATGGATATCGTGTCCGAGGTTCTCGAGAGTGCAGAAAACAATTTTGGGACCATTTTTAAATCCGAGATGGCCGCCGCTCAAAAGTATGATAACTAGATTATGGGAATCGTATCCATGGTTCTCGAGGGTGCAGAGAAAGACTTGGTGATCATTTTTCAAATCCATGATGGCTGCCGCACAAAATTATGATTTCAGCAATATGGATATCGTACCCGAGGTTCTCGAGGGTACAGAGAAAGATTTTGTGGTCAGTTTTCAAACCTAAGATGTTCGCCGCTCAAAAGTATGATAACTACATTATGGGTATCGTACCCCAGGTTCTCGAGGAAGCTGAGAACAATTTTGTGATGATTTTTCAAATCCATGATGACCGCCGCACAAAATTATGATTTCAGCAATACGGATAACGTATCCCAGGTTCTCGAGGAAGCTAAGAACAATTTTGTGATCATTTTTCAAATCCAAGATGGCCGCCGCACAAAATTATGATTTCAGCAATATGGATATCGTACCCAAGGTTCTCGAGGGTGCAGAGAACGATGTTGTGATCATTTTTCAAATCCAAGATGGCCGCCGCTCAAAAGTATGATAACTACATTATGGGTATCGTATCCCAGGTTCTCGAGGAAGCTGAGAACAATTTTGTGATCATTTTTCAAATCCAAGATGGCCGCCGCACAAAATTATGATTTCAGCTATATGGATATCGTACCCGAGGTTCTCGAGTGTGCAAAGAACGATTTGGTGATCATTTTTCAAATACAAGATGGCCGCCGCATTAAATTATGATTTCAGCAATATTGATATCGTATCCCAGGTTCTCGAGGAAGCTAAGAACAATTTTGTGATCATTTTTCAAATCCAAGATGGCCACCGCACAAAATTATGATTTCAGCAATATGGATATCGTACCCAAGGTTCTCGAGAGTGCACAGAACGATTTTGTGATCATTTTTGAAATCCAAGATGGCAGCCGCTCAAAATTATTATAACTAGATTATGTGTATCGTATTCTAAGTTCTCGAAGGTGCAGAGAAAGATTTTCTGATCAGTTTTCATATACAAGATGGCCGCCGCTCAAAAGTATGATAACTACATTATGGGTATCGTATCCCAGGTTCTCTAGGGTGCTGAGAACAATTTTGTGATCATTTTTCAAATCCAAGATGGCCGCCGAACAAAATTATGCTTTCAGCAATATAGATATCATACCCTAGGTTCTCGAGGGTGCAGAGAATGGTTTCGTGATCATTTTTCATATCCAAGATGGCCGCCGCTCAAAAGTATGATAACTACATTATGGGTATCGTACCCGAGGTTCTCGAGGGTGCTGGGAACAATTTTGAGATCATTTTTCTAATCCAAGATGGCCGCCGCACAAAATTATGTATTCAACAATATGGATATCGTGTCCGAGGTTCTCGAGGGTGCAGAAAACAATTTTGGGATCATTTTTAAATTCGAGATGGCTTCCGCTGAAAAGTATGATAACTAGATTATGGGAATCGTATCCTAGGTTCTCGAGGGTGCAGAGAATGATTTTGTGATCAGTTTTCAAATACAAGATGGTAGCCGCGCAAAAGTATGATAACTTCATTATGGGTATCGTACCCGAGGTTCTCGAGGGTGCTGAGAACGATTTTGAGATCATTTTTCTTATCCAAGATGGCCGCCGCACAAAATTATGTATTCAACAATATGGATATCGTGTCCGAGGTTCTCGAGAGTGCAGAAAACAATTTTGGGACCATTTTTAAATCCGAGATGGCCGCCGCTCAAAAGTATGATAACTAGATTATGGGAATCGTATCCATGGTTCTCGAGGTTGCAGAGAAAGACTTGGTGATCATTTTTCAAATCCATGATGGCTGCCGCACAAAATTATGATTTCAGCAATATGGATATCGTACCCGAGGTTCTCGAGGGTACAGAGAAAGATTTTGTGGTCAGTTTTCAAACCTAAGATGGCCGCCGCTCAAAAGTATGATAACTACATTATGGGTATCGTACCCCAGGTTCTCGAGGAAGCTGAGAACAATTTTGTGATGATTTTTCAAATCCAAGATGACCGCCGCACAAAATTATGAATTCAGCAATACGGATAACGTATCTCAGGTTCTCGAGGAAGCTAAGAACAATTTTGTGATCATTTTTCAAATCCAAGATGGCCGCCGCACAAAATTATGATTTCAGCAATATGGATATCGTACCCAAGGTTCTCGAGGGTGCAGAGAACGATGTTGTGTTAATTTTTCAAATCCAAGATGGCCGCCGCTCAAAAGTATGATAACTACATTATGGGTATCGTATCCCAGGTTCTCGAGGAAGCTGAGAACAATTTTGTGATCATTTTTCAAATCCAAGATGGCCGCCGCACAAAATTATGATTTCAGCTATATGGATATCGTACCCGAGGTTCTCGAGTGTGCAAAGAACGATTTGGTGATCATTTTTCAAATACAAGATGGCCGCCGCATTAAATTATGATTTCAGCAATATTGATATCGTATCCCAGGTTCTCGAGGAAGCTAAGAACAATTTTGTGATCATTTTTCAAATCCAAGATGGCCACCGCACAAAATTATGATTTCAGCAATATGGATATCGTACCCAAGGTTCTCGAGGGTGCAGAGAACGATTTTGTGATCATTTTTCAAATCCAAGATGGCCGCTGCTCAAAAGTATGATAACTACATTACGGGTATCGTATCCCAGGTTCTCGAGGAAGCTGAGAACAATTTTGTGATAATTTTTCAAATCCAAGATGGCCGCCGCACAAAATTATGATTTCAGCAATATGGATATCGTACCCAAGGTTCTCGAGGGTGCAGAGAACGATTTTTTGATCATTTTTCTAATCCAAGATGGCCGCCGCACAAAATTATGATTTCAGCAATATGGATATCGTACCCAAGGTTCTCGAGGGTGCAGAGAACGATGTTGTGTTAATTTTTCAAATCCAAGATGGCCGCCGCTCAAAAGTATGATAACTAGATTATGGGTATCGTATCAGAGGTTCTCGAGGGTCCTGAGAACGATTTTGTGATCATTTTTCAAATCCAAGATGGCCGCCGCGAACAATTTTGTTTTCAGCAATATGGATATCGTGTCCGAGGTTCTCGAGGGCGCAGAGAACAATTCGGTGATCTTTTTTCGAAATCCAAGAGGGCTGCCGCAAACAATAATGTATTCAACAATATGGATATCGTGTCTGAGGTTCTCGAGGGTGCAGAAAATAATTTTGGGGTCATTTTCAAATCCGAGATGGCCGCCGCACAAAATTATGATTTCAGCAATACGGATAACGTATCCCAGGTTCTCGAGGAAGCTAAGAACAATTTTGTGATCATTTTTCAAATCCAAGATGGCCGCCGCACAAAATTATGATTTCAGCAATATGGATATCGTACCCAAGGTTCTCGAGGGTGCAGAGAACGATGTTGTGATCATTTTTCAAATCCAAGATGGCCGCCGCTCAAAAGTATGATAACTACATTATGGGTATCGTATCCCAGGTTCTCGAGGAAGCTGAGAACAATTTTGTGATCATTTTTCAAATCCAAGATGGCCGCCGCACAAAATTATGATTTCAGCTATATGGATATCGTACCCGAGGTTCTCGAGTGTGCAAAGAACGATTTGGTGATCATTTTTCAAATACAAGATGGCCGCCGCATTAAATTATGATTTCAGCAATATTGATATCGTATCCCAGGTTCTCGAGGAAGCTAAGAACAATTTTGTGATCATTTTTCAAATCCAAGATGGCCACCGCACAAAATTATGATTTCAGCAATATGGATATCGTACCCAAGGTTCTCGAGAGTGCACAGAACGATTTTGTGATCATTTTTGAAATCCAAGATGGCAGCCGCTCAAAATTATTATAACTAGATTATGTGTATCGTATTCTAAGTTCTCGAAGGTGCAGAGAAAGATTTTCTGATCAGTTTTCATATACAAGATGGCCGCCGCTCAAAAGTATGATAACTACATTATGGGTATCGTATCCCAGGTTCTCTAGGGTGCTGAGAACAATTTTGTGATCATTTTTCAAATCCAAGATGGCCGCCGAACAAAATTATGCTTTCAGCAATATAGATATCATACCCTAGGTTCTCGAGGGTGCAGAGAATGGTTTCGTGATCATTTTTCATATCCAAGATGGCCGCCGCTCAAAAGTATGATAACTACATTATGGGTATCGTACCCGAGGTTCTCGAGGGTGCTGGGAACAATTTTGAGATCATTTTTCTAATCCAAGATGGCCGCCGCACAAAATTATGTATTCAACAATATGGATATCGTGTCCGAGGTTCTCGAGGGTGCAGAAAACAATTTTGGGATCATTTTTAAATTCGAGATGGCTTCCGCTGAAAAGTATGATAACTAGATTATGGGAATCGTATCCTAGGTTCTCGAGGGTGCAGAGAATGATTTTGTGATCAGTTTTCAAATACAAGATGGTAGCCGCGCAAAAGTATGATAACTTCATTATGGGTATCGTACCCGAGGTTCTCGAGGGTGCTGAGAACGATTTTGAGATCATTTTTCTTATCCAAGATGGCCGCCGCACAAAATTATGTATTCAACAATATGGATATCGTGTCCGAGGTTCTCGAGAGTGCAGAAAACAATTTTGGGACCATTTTTAAATCCGAGATGGCCGCCGCTCAAAAGTATGATAACTAGATTATGGGAATCGTATCCATGGTTCTCGAGGTTGCAGAGAAAGACTTGGTGATCATTTTTCAAATCCATGATGGCTGCCGCACAAAATTATGATTTCAGCAATATTGATATCGTACCCGAGGTTCTCGAGGGTACAGAGAAAGATTTTGTGGTCAGTTTTCAAACCTAAGATGGCCGCCGCTCAAAAGTATGATAACTACATTATGGGTATCGTACCCCAGGTTCTCGAGGAAGCTGAGAACAATTTTGTGATGATTTTTCAAATCCAAGATGACCGCCGCACAAAATTATGAATTCAGCAATACGGATAACGTATCTCAGGTTCTCGAGGAAGCTAAGAACAATTTTGTGATCATTTTTCAAATCCAAGATGGCCGCCGCACAAAATTATGATTTCAGCAATATGGATATCGTACCCAAGGTTCTCGAGGGTGCAGAGAACGATGTTGTGTTAATTTTTCAAATCCAAGATGGCCGCCGCTCAAAAGTATGATAACTACATTATGGGTATCGTATCCCAGGTTCTCGAGGAAGCTGAGAACAATTTTGTGATCATTTTTCAAATCCAAGATGGCCGCCGCACAAAATTATGATTTCAGCTATATGGATATCGTACCCGAGGTTCTCGAGTGTGCAAAGAACGATTTGGTGATCATTTTTCAAATACAAGATGGCCGCCGCATTAAATTATGATTTCAGCAATATTGATATCGTATCCCAGGTTCTCGAGGAAGCTAAGAACAATTTTGTGATCATTTTTCAAATCCAAGATGGCCACCGCACAAAATTATGATTTCAGCAATATGGATATCGTACCCAAGGTTCTCGAGGGTGCAGAGAACGATTTTGTGATCATTTTTCAAATCCAAGATGGCCGCTGCTCAAAAGTATGATAACTACATTACGGGTATCGTATCCCAGGTTCTCGAGGAAGCTGAGAACAATTTTGTGATAATTTTTCAAATCCAAGATGGCCGCCGCACAAAATTATGATTTCAGCAATATGGATATCGTACCCAAGGTTCTCGAGGGTGCAGAGAACGATTTTTTGATCATTTTTCTAATCCAAGATGGCCGCCGCACAAAATTATGATTTCAGCAATATGGATATCGTACCCAAGGTTCTCGAGGGTGCAGAGAACGATGTTGTGTTAATTTTTCAAATCCAAGATGGCCGCCGCTCAAAAGTATGATAACTAGATTATGGGTATCGTATCAGAGGTTCTCGAGGGTCCTGAGAACGATTTTGTGATCATTTTTCAAATCCAAGATGGCCGCCGCGAACAATTTTGTTTTCAGCAATATGGATATCGTGTCCGAGGTTCTCGAGGGCGCAGAGAACAATTCGGTGATCTTTTTTCGAAATCCAAGAGGGCTGCCGCAAACAATAATGTATTCAACAATATGGATATCGTGTCTGAGGTTCTCGAGGGTGCAGAAAATAATTTTGGGGTCATTTTCAAATCCGAGATGGCCGCCGCACAAAATTATGATTTCAGCAATACGGATAACGTATCCCAGGTTCTCGAGGAAGCTAAGAACAATTTTGTGATCATTTTTCAAATCCAAGATGGCCGCCGCACAAAATTATGATTTCAGCAATATGGATATCGTACCCAAGGTTCTCGAGGGTGCAGAGAACGATGTTGTGATCATTTTTCAAATCCAAGATGGCCGCCGCTCAAAAGTATGATAACTACATTATGGGTATCGTATCCCAGGTTCTCGAGGAAGCTGAGAACAATTTTGTGATCATTTTTCAAATCCAAGATGGCCGCCGCACAAAATTATGATTTCAGCTATATGGATATCGTACCCGAGGTTCTCGAGTGTGCAAAGAACGATTTGGTGATCATTTTTCAAATACAAGATGGCCGCCGCATTAAATTATGATTTCAGCAATATTGATATCGTATCCCAGGTTCTCGAGGAAGCTAAGAACAATTTTGTGATCATTTTTCAAATCCAAGATGGCCACCGCACAAAATTATGATTTCAGCAATATGGATATCGTACCCAAGGTTCTCGAGAGTGCACAGAACGATTTTGTGATCATTTTTGAAATCCAAGATGGCAGCCGCTCAAAATTATTATAACTAGATTATGTGTATCGTATTCTAAGTTCTCGAAGGTGCAGAGAAAGATTTTCTGATCAGTTTTCATATACAAGATGGCCGCCGCTCAAAAGTATGATAACTACATTATGGGTATCGTATCCCAGGTTCTCTAGGGTGCTGAGAACAATTTTGTGATCATTTTTCAAATCCAAGATGGCCGCCGAACAAAATTATGCTTTCAGCAATATAGATATCATACCCTAGGTTCTCGAGGGTGCAGAGAATGGTTTCGTGATCATTTTTCATATCCAAGATGGCCGCCGCTCAAAAGTATGATAACTACATTATGGGTATCGTACCCGAGGTTCTCGAGGGTGCTGGGAACAATTTTGAGATCATTTTTCTAATCCAAGATGGCCGCCGCACAAAATTATGTATTCAACAATATGGATATCGTGTCCGAGGTTCTCGAGGGTGCAGAAAACAATTTTGGGATCATTTTTAAATTCGAGATGGCTTCCGCTGAAAAGTATGATAACTAGATTATGGGAATCGTATCCTAGGTTCTCGAGGGTGCAGAGAATGATTTTGTGATCAGTTTTCAAATACAAGATGGTAGCCGCGCAAAAGTATGATAACTTCATTATGGGTATCGTACCCGAGGTTCTCGAGGGTGCTGAGAACGATTTTGAGATCATTTTTCTTATCCAAGATGGCCGCCGCACAAAATTATGTATTCAACAATATGGATATCGTGTCCGAGGTTCTCGAGAGTGCAGAAAACAATTTTGGGACCATTTTTAAATCCGAGATGGCCGCCGCTCAAAAGTATGATAACTAGATTATGGGAATCGTATCCATGGTTCTCGAGGTTGCAGAGAAAGACTTGGTGATCATTTTTCAAATCCATGATGGCTGCCGCACAAAATTATGATTTCAGCAATATTGATATCGTACCCGAGGTTCTCGAGGGTACAGAGAAAGATTTTGTGGTCAGTTTTCAAACCTAAGATGGCCGCCGCTCAAAAGTATGATAACTACATTATGGGTATCGTACCCCAGGTTCTCGAGGAAGCTGAGAACAATTTTGTGATGATTTTTCAAATCCAAGATGACCGCCGCACAAAATTATGAATTCAGCAATACGGATAACGTATCTCAGGTTCTCGAGGAAGCTAAGAACAATTTTGTGATCATTTTTCAAATCCAAGATGGCCGCCGCACAAAATTATGATTTCAGCAATATGGATATCGTACCCAAGGTTCTCGAGGGTGCAGAGAACGATGTTGTGTTAATTTTTCAAATCCAAGATGGCCGCCGCTCAAAAGTATGATAACTACATTATGGGTATCGTATCCCAGGTTCTCGAGGAAGCTGAGAACAATTTTGTGATCATTTTTCAAATCCAAGATGGCCGCCGCACAAAATTATGATTTCAGCTATATGGATATCGTACCCGAGGTTCTCGAGTGTGCAAAGAACGATTTGGTGATCATTTTTCAAATACAAGATGGCCGCCGCATTAAATTATGATTTCAGCAATATTGATATCGTATCCCAGGTTCTCGAGGAAGCTAAGAACAATTTTGTGATCATTTTTCAAATCCAAGATGGCCACCGCACAAAATTATGATTTCAGCAATATGGATATCGTACCCAAGGTTCTCGAGGGTGCAGAGAACGATTTTGTGATCATTTTTCAAATCCAAGATGGCCGCCGCTCAAAAGTATGATAACTACATTACGGGTATCGTATCCCAGGTTCTCGAGGAAGCTGAGAACAATTTTGTGATAATTTTTCAAATCCAAGATGGCCGCCGCACAAAATTATGATTTCAGCAATATGGATATCGTACCCAAGGTTCTCGAGGGTGCAGAGAACGATTTTTTGATCATTTTTCTAATCCAAGATGGCCGCCGCACAAAATTATGTTTTCAGCAATATGGATATAGTGTCAGAGGTTCTCGAGGGTGAAGAAAACAATTTTGGGATCATTTTTAAATCCGAGATGGCCGCCGCTCAAAAGTATGATAACTAGATTATGGGTATCGTACCCGAGGTTCTCGAGGTTGCTGAGAACGATTTTGTGATCATTTTTCAAATCCAAGATGGCCGCCGCGAACAATTTTGTTTTCAGCAATATGGATATCGTGTCCGAGGTTCTCGAGGGCGCAGAGAACAATTCGGTGATCTTTTTTCGAAATCCAAGAGGGCTGCCGCAAACAATAATGTATTCAACAATATGGATATCGTGTCTGAGGTTCTCGAGGGTGCAGAAAATAATTTTGGGGTCATTTTCAAATCCGAGATGGCCGCCGCTCAAAAGTATGACAACTTGATTATGGGTATCGTATCCGAGGTTCTCGAGAGTGCAGAGAACGATTTTGTGATCATTTTCCAAATCTAAGATGGCCGCTGCTCAAAAGTATGATAACTACATTATGGGTATCGTATCCCAGGTTCTCGAGGGTGCTGAGAACGATTTTGTGATCATTTTTCTAATCCAAGATGGCCGCCGCACAAAATTATGATTTCAGCAATATGGATATCGTACCCTAGGTTCTCGGGGGTGCAGAGAAAGATTTTCTGTTCAGTTTTCAAATCCAAGATGGCCGCCGCTCAAAAGTATGATAACTACGTTATGGGTATCGTATCCGAGGTTCTCGAGAGTGCACAGAACGATTTTGTGATCATTTTTGAAATCCAAGATGGCAGCCGCTCAAAATTATTATAACTAGATTATGTGTATCGTATTCTAAGTTCTCGAAGGTGCAGAGAAAGATTTTCTGATCAGTTTTCATATACAAGATGGCCGCCGCTCAAAAGTATGATAACTACATTATGGGTATCGTATCCCAGGTTCTCTAGGGTGCTGAGAACAATTTTGTGATCATTTTTCAAATCCAAGATGGCCGCCGAACAAAATTATGCTTTCAGCAATATAGATATCATACCCTAGGTTCTCGAGGGTGCAGAGAATGGTTTCGTGATCATTTTTCATATCCAAGATGGCCGCCGCTCAAAAGTATGATAACTACATTATGGGTATCGTACCCGAGGTTCTCGAGGGTGCTGGGAACAATTTTGAGATCATTTTTCTAATCCAAGATGGCCGCCGCACAAAATTATGTATTCAACAATATGGATATCGTGTCCGAGGTTCTCGAGGGTGCAGAAAACAATTTTGGGATCATTTTTAAATCCGAGATGGCTTCCGCTGAAAAGTATGATAACTAGATTATGGGAATCGTATCCTAGGTTCTCGAGGGTGCAGAGAATGATTTTGTGATCAGTTTTCAAATACAAGATGGTAGCCGCGCAAAAGTATGATAACTTCATTATGGGTATCGTACCCGAGGTTCTCGAGGGTGCTGAGAACGATTTTGAGATCATTTTTCTTATTCAAGATGGCCGCCGCACAAAATTATGTATTCAACAATATGGATATCGTGTCCGAGGTTCTCGAGAGTGCAGAAAACAATTTTGGGACCATTTTTAAATCCGAGATGGCCGCCGCTCAAAAGTATGATAACTAGATTATGGGAATCGTATCCATGGTTCTCGAGGGTGCAGAGAAAGACTTGGTGATCATTTTTCAAATCCATGATGGCTGCCGCACAAAATTATGATTTCAGCAATATGGATATCGTACCCGAGGTTCTCGAGGGTACAGAGAAAGATTTTGTGGTCAGTTTTCAAACCTAAGATGTTCGCCGCTCAAAAGTATGATAACTACATTATGGGTATCGTACCCCAGGTTCTCGAGGAAGCTGAGAACAATTTTGTGATGATTTTTCAAATCCATGATGACCGCCGCACAAAATTATGATTTCAGCAATACGGATAACGTATCCCAGGTTCTCGAGGAAGCTAAGAACAATTTTGTGATCATTTTTCAAATCCAAGATGGCCGCCGCACAAAATTATGATTTCAGCAATATGGATATCGTACCCAAGGTTCTCGAGGGTGCAGAGAACGATGTTGTGATCATTTTTCAAATCCAAGATGGCCGCCGCTCAAAAGTATGATAACTACATTATGGGTATCGTATCCCAGGTTCTCGAGGAAGCTGAGAACAATTTTGTGATCATTTTTCAAATCCAAGATGGCCGCCGCACAAAATTATGATTTCAGCTATATGGATATCGTACCCGAGGTTCTCGAGTGTGCAAAGAACGATTTGGTGATCATTTTTCAAATACAAGATGGCCGCCGAACAAAATTATGCTTTCAGCAATATAGATATCATACCCTAGGTTCTCGAGGGTGCAGAGAATGGTTTCGTGATCATTTTTCATATCCAAGATGGCCGCCGCTCAAAAGTATGATAACTACATTATGGGTATCGTACCCGAGGTTCTCGAGGGTGCTGGGAACAATTTTGAGATCATTTTTCTAATCCAAGATGGCCGCCGCACAAAATTATGTATTCAACAATATGGATATCGTGTCCGAGGTTCTCGAGAGTGCAGAGAACGATTTTGTGATCATTTTCCAAATCTAAGATGGCCGCTGCTCAAAAGTATGATAACTACATTATGGGTATCGTATCCCAGGTTCTCGAGGGTGCTGAGAACGATTTTGTGATCATTTTTCTAATCCAAGATGGCCGCCGCACAAAATTATGATTTCAGCAATATGGATATCGTACCCTAGGTTCTCGGGGGTGCAGAGAAAGATTTTCTGTTCAGTTTTCAAATCCAAGATGGCCGCCGCTCAAAAGTATGATAACTACGTTATGGGTATCGTATCCGAGGTTCTCGAGAGTGCACAGAACGATTTTGTGATCATTTTTGAAATCCAAGATGGCAGCCGCTCAAAATTATTATAACTAGATTATGTGTATCGTATTCTAAGTTCTCGAAGGTGCAGAGAAAGATTTTCTGATCAGTTTTCATATACAAGATGGCCGCCGCTCAAAAGTATGATAACTACATTATGGGTATCGTATCCCAGGTTCTCTAGGGTGCTGAGAACAATTTTGTGATCATTTTTCAAATCCAAGATGGCCGCCGAACAAAATTATGCTTTCAGCAATATAGATATCATACCCTAGGTTCTCGAGGGTGCAGAGAATGGTTTCGTGATCATTTTTCATATCCAAGATGGCCGCCGCTCAAAAGTATGATAACTACATTATGGGTATCGTACCCGAGGTTCTCGAGGGTGCTGGGAACAATTTTGAGATCATTTTTCTAATCCAAGATGGCCGCCGCACAAAATTATGTATTCAACAATATGGATATCGTGTCCGAGGTTCTCGAGGGTGCAGAAAACAATTTTGGGATCATTTTTAAATCCGAGATGGCTTCCGCTGAAAAGTATGATAACTAGATTATGGGAATCGTATCCTAGGTTCTCGAGGGTGCAGAGAATGATTTTGTGATCAGTTTTCAAATACAAGATGGTAGCCGCGCAAAAGTATGATAACTTCATTATGGGTATCGTACCCGAGGTTCTCGAGGGTGCTGAGAACGATTTTGAGATCATTTTTCTAATTCAAGATGGCCGCCGCACAAAATTATGTATTCAACAATATGGATATCGTGTCCGAGGTTCTCGAGAGTGCAGAAAACAATTTTGGGACCATTTTTAAATCCGAGATGGCCGCCGCTCAAAAGTATGATAACTAGATTATGGGAATCGTATCCATGGTTCTCGAGGGTGCAGAGAAAGACTTGGTGATCATTTTTCAAATCCATGATGGCTGCCGCACAAAATTATGATTTCAGCAATATGGATATCGTACCCGAGGTTCTCGAGGGTACAGAGAAAGATTTTGTGGTCAGTTTTCAAACCTAAGATGTTCGCCGCTCAAAAGTATGATAACTACATTATGGGTATCGTACCCCAGGTTCTCGAGGAAGCTGAGAACAATTTTGTGATGATTTTTCAAATCCATGATGACCGCCGCACAAAATTATGATTTCAGCAATACGGATAACGTATCCCAGGTTCTCGAGGAAGCTAAGAACAATTTTGTGATCATTTTTCAAATCCAAGATGGCCGCCGCACAAAATTATGATTTCAGCAATATGGATATCGTACCCAAGGTTCTCGAGGGTGCAGAGAACGATGTTGTGATCATTTTTCAAATCCAAGATGGCCGCCGCTCAAAAGTATGATAACTACATTATGGGTATCGTATCCCAGGTTCTCGAGGAAGCTGAGAACAATTTTGTGATCATTTTTCAAATCCAAGATGGCCGCCGCACAAAATTATGATTTCAGCTATATGGATATCGTACCCGAGGTTCTCGAGTGTGCAAAGAACGATTTGGTGATCATTTTTCAAATACAAGATGGCCGCCGCATTAAATTATGATTTCAGCAATATTGATATCGTATCCCAGGTTCTCGAGGAAGCTAAGAACAATTTTGTGATCATTTTTCAAATCCAAGATGGCCACCGCACAAAATTATGATTTCAGCAATATGGATATCGTACCCAAGGTTCTCGAGAGTGCACAGAACGATTTTGTGATCATTTTTGAAATCCAAGATGGCAGCCGCTCAAAATTATTATAACTAGATTATGTGTATCGTATTCTAAGTTCTCGAAGGTGCAGAGAAAGATTTTCTGATCAGTTTTCATATACAAGATGGCCGCCGCTCAAAAGTATGATAACTACATTATGGGTATCGTATCCCAGGTTCTCTAGGGTGCTGAGAACAATTTTGTGATCATTTTTCAAATCCAAGATGGCCGCCGAACAAAATTATGCTTTCAGCAATATAGATATCATACCCTAGGTTCTCGAGGGTGCAGAGAATGGTTTCGTGATCATTTTTCATATCCAAGATGGCCGCCGCTCAAAAGTATGATAACTACATTATGGGTATCGTACCCGAGGTTCTCGAGGGTGCTGGGAACAATTTTGAGATCATTTTTCTAATCCAAGATGGCCGCCGCACAAAATTATGTATTCAACAATATGGATATCGTGTCCGAGGTTCTCGAGGGTGCAGAAAACAATTTTGGGATCATTTTTAAATTCGAGATGGCTTCCGCTGAAAAGTATGATAACTAGATTATGGGAATCGTATCCTAGGTTCTCGAGGGTGCAGAGAATGATTTTGTGATCAGTTTTCAAATACAAGATGGTAGCCGCGCAAAAGTATGATAACTTCATTATGGGTATCGTACCCGAGGTTCTCGAGGGTGCTGAGAACGATTTTGAGATCATTTTTCTTATCCAAGATGGCCGCCGCACAAAATTATGTATTCAACAATATGGATATCGTGTCCGAGGTTCTCGAGAGTGCAGAAAACAATTTTGGGACCATTTTTAAATCCGAGATGGCCGCCGCTCAAAAGTATGATAACTAGATTATGGGAATCGTATCCATGGTTCTCGAGGTTGCAGAGAAAGACTTGGTGATCATTTTTCAAATCCATGATGGCTGCCGCACAAAATTATGATTTCAGCAATATGGATATCGTACCCGAGGTTCTCGAGGGTGCAGAGAAAGATGTTGTGGTCAGTTTTCAAACCTAAGATGGCCGCCGCTCAAAAGTATGATAACTACATTATGGGTATCGTACCCCAGGTTCTCGAGGAAGCTGAGAACAATTTTGTGATGATTTTTCAAATCCAAGATGACCGCCGCACAAAATTATGAATTCAGCAATACGGATAACGTATCTCAGGTTCTCGAGGAAGCTAAGAACAATTTTGTGATCATTTTTCAAATCCAAGATGGCCGCCGCACAAAATTATGATTTCAGCAATATGGATATCGTACCCAAGGTTCTCGAGGGTGCAGAGAACGATGTTGTGTTAATTTTTCAAATCCAAGATGGCCGCCGCTCAAAAGTATGATAACTACATTATGGGTATCGTATCCCAGGTTCTCGAGGAAGCTGAGAACAATTTTGTGATCATTTTTCAAATCCAAGATGGCCGCCGCACAAAATTATGATTTCAGCTATATGGATATCGTACCCGAGGTTCTCGAGTGTGCAAAGAACGATTTGGTGATCATTTTTCAAATACAAGATGGCCGCCGCATTAAATTATGATTTCAGCAATATTGATATCGTATCCCAGGTTCTCGAGGAAGCTAAGAACAATTTTGTGATCATTTTTCAAATCCAAGATGGCCACCGCACAAAATTATGATTTCAGCAATATGGATATCGTACCCAAGGTTCTCGAGGGTGCAGAGAACGATTTTGTGATCATTTTTCAAATCCAAGATGGCCGCTGCTCAAAAGTATGATAACTACATTACGGGTATCGTATCCCAGGTTCTCGAGGAAGCTGAGAACAATTTTGTGATAATTTTTCAAATCCAAGATGGCCGCCGCACAAAATTATGATTTCAGCAATATGGATATCGTACCCAAGGTTCTCGAGGGTGCAGAGAACGATTTTTTGATCATTTTTCTAATCCAAGATGGCCGCCGCACAAAATTATGATTTCAGCAATATGGATATCGTACCCAAGGTTCTCGAGGGTGCAGAGAACGATGTTGTGTTAATTTTTCAAATCCAAGATGGCCGCCGCTCAAAAGTATGATAACTAGATTATGGGTATCGTATCAGAGGTTCTCGAGGGTCCTGAGAACGATTTTGTGATCATTTTTCAAATCCAAGATGGCCGCCGCGAACAATTTTGTTTTCAGCAATATGGATATCGTGTCCGAGGTTCTCGAGGGCGCAGAGAACAATTCGGTGATCTTTTTTCGAAATCCAAGAGGGCTGCCGCAAACAATAATGTATTCAACAATATGGATATCGTGTCTGAGGTTCTCGAGGGTGCAGAAAATAATTTTGGGGTCATTTTCAAATCCGAGATGGCCGCCGCACAAAATTATGATTTCAGCAATACGGATAACGTATCCCAGGTTCTCGAGGAAGCTAAGAACAATTTTGTGATCATTTTTCAAATCCAAGATGGCCGCCGCACAAAATTATGATTTCAGCAATATGGATATCGTACCCAAGGTTCTCGAGGGTGCAGAGAACGATGTTGTGATCATTTTTCAAATCCAAGATGGCCGCCGCTCAAAAGTATGATAACTACATTATGGGTATCGTATCCCAGGTTCTCGAGGAAGCTGAGAACAATTTTGTGATCATTTTTCAAATCCAAGATGGCCGCCGCACAAAATTATGATTTCAGCTATATGGATATCGTACCCGAGGTTCTCGAGTGTGCAAAGAACGATTTGGTGATCATTTTTCAAATACAAGATGGCCGCCGCATTAAATTATGATTTCAGCAATATTGATATCGTATCCCAGGTTCTCGAGGAAGCTAAGAACAATTTTGTGATCATTTTTCAAATCCAAGATGGCCACCGCACAAAATTATGATTTCAGCAATATGGATATCGTACCCAAGGTTCTCGAGAGTGCACAGAACGATTTTGTGATCATTTTTGAAATCCAAGATGGCAGCCGCTCAAAATTATTATAACTAGATTATGTGTATCGTATTCTAAGTTCTCGAAGGTGCAGAGAAAGATTTTCTGATCAGTTTTCATATACAAGATGGCCGCCGCTCAAAAGTATGATAACTACATTATGGGTATCGTATCCCAGGTTCTCTAGGGTGCTGAGAACAATTTTGTGATCATTTTTCAAATCCAAGATGGCCGCCGAACAAAATTATGCTTTCAGCAATATAGATATCATACCCTAGGTTCTCGAGGGTGCAGAGAATGGTTTCGTGATCATTTTTCATATCCAAGATGGCCGCCGCTCAAAAGTATGATAACTACATTATGGGTATCGTACCCGAGGTTCTCGAGGGTGCTGGGAACAATTTTGAGATCATTTTTCTAATCCAAGATGGCCGCCGCACAAAATTATGTATTCAACAATATGGATATCGTGTCCGAGGTTCTCGAGGGTGCAGAAAACAATTTTGGGATCATTTTTAAATTCGAGATGGCTTCCGCTGAAAAGTATGATAACTAGATTATGGGAATCGTATCCTAGGTTCTCGAGGGTGCAGAGAATGATTTTGTGATCAGTTTTCAAATACAAGATGGTAGCCGCGCAAAAGTATGATAACTTCATTATGGGTATCGTACCCGAGGTTCTCGAGGGTGCTGAGAACGATTTTGAGATCATTTTTCTTATCCAAGATGGCCGCCGCACAAAATTATGTATTCAACAATATGGATATCGTGTCCGAGGTTCTCGAGAGTGCAGAAAACAATTTTGGGACCATTTTTAAATCCGAGATGGCCGCCGCTCAAAAGTATGATAACTAGATTATGGGAATCGTATCCATGGTTCTCGAGGTTGCAGAGAAAGACTTGGTGATCATTTTTCAAATCCATGATGGCTGCCGCACAAAATTATGATTTCAGCAATATTGATATCGTACCCGAGGTTCTCGAGGGTACAGAGAAAGATTTTGTGGTCAGTTTTCAAACCTAAGATGGCCGCCGCTCAAAAGTATGATAACTACATTATGGGTATCGTACCCCAGGTTCTCGAGGAAGCTGAGAACAATTTTGTGATGATTTTTCAAATCCAAGATGACCGCCGCACAAAATTATGAATTCAGCAATACGGATAACGTATCTCAGGTTCTCGAGGAAGCTAAGAACAATTTTGTGATCATTTTTCAAATCCAAGATGGCCGCCGCACAAAATTATGATTTCAGCAATATGGATATCGTACCCAAGGTTCTCGAGGGTGCAGAGAACGATGTTGTGTTAATTTTTCAAATCCAAGATGGCCGCCGCTCAAAAGTATGATAACTACATTATGGGTATCGTATCCCAGGTTCTCGAGGAAGCTGAGAACAATTTTGTGATCATTTTTCAAATCCAAGATGGCCGCCGCACAAAATTATGATTTCAGCTATATGGATATCGTACCCGAGGTTCTCGAGTGTGCAAAGAACGATTTGGTGATCATTTTTCAAATACAAGATGGCCGCCGCATTAAATTATGATTTCAGCAATATTGATATCGTATCCCAGGTTCTCGAGGAAGCTAAGAACAATTTTGTGATCATTTTTCAAATCCAAGATGGCCACCGCACAAAATTATGATTTCAGCAATATGGATATCGTACCCAAGGTTCTCGAGGGTGCAGAGAACGATTTTGTGATCATTTTTCAAATCCAAGATGGCCGCTGCTCAAAAGTATGATAACTACATTACGGGTATCGTATCCCAGGTTCTCGAGGAAGCTGAGAACAATTTTGTGATAATTTTTCAAATCCAAGATGGCCGCCGCACAAAATTATGATTTCAGCAATATGGATATCGTACCCAAGGTTCTCGAGGGTGCAGAGAACGATTTTTTGATCATTTTTCTAATCCAAGATGGCCGCCGCACAAAATTATGTTTTCAGCAATATGGATATAGTGTCAGAGGTTCTCGAGGGTGAAGAAAACAATTTTGGGATCATTTTTAAATCCGAGATGGCCGCCGCTCAAAAGTATGATAACTAGATTATGGGTATCGTATCAGAGGTTCTCGAGGGTCCTGAGAACGATTTTGTGATCATTTTTCAAATCCAAGATGGCCGCCGCGAACAATTTTGTTTTCAGCAATATGGATATCGTGTCCGAGGTTCTCGAGGGCGCAGAGAACAATTCGGTGATCTTTTTTCGAAATCCAAGAGGGCTGCCGCAAACAATAATGTATTTAACAATATGGATATCGTGTCTGAGGTTCTCGAGGGTGCAGAAAATAATTTTGGGGTCATTTTCAAATCCGAGATGGCCGCCGCTCAAAAGTATGACAACTTGATTATGGGTATCGTATCCGAGGTTCTCGAGAGTGCAGAGAACGATTTTGTGATCATTTTCCAAATCTAAGATGGCCGCTGCTCAAAAGTATGATAACTACATTATGGGTATCGTATCCCAGGTTCTCGAGGGTGCTGAGAACGATTTTGTGATCATTTTTCTAATCCAAGATGGCCGCCGCACAAAATTATGATTTCAGCAATATGGATATCGTACCCTAGGTTCTCGGGGGTGCAGAGAAAGATTTTCTGTTCAGTTTTCAAATCCAAGATGGCCGCCGCTCAAAAGTATGATAACTACGTTATGGGTATCGTATCCGAGGTTCTCGAGAGTGCACAGAACGATTTTGTGATCATTTTTGAAATCCAAGATGGCAGCCGCTCAAAATTATTATAACTAGATTATGTGTATCGTATTCTAAGTTCTCGAAGGTGCAGAGAAAGATTTTCTGATCAGTTTTCATATACAAGATGGCCGCCGCTCAAAAGTATGATAACTACATTATGGGTATCGTATCCCAGGTTCTCTAGGGTGCTGAGAACAATTTTGTGATCATTTTTCAAATCCAAGATGGCCGCCGAACAAAATTATGCTTTCAGCAATATAGATATCATACCCTAGGTTCTCGAGGGTGCAGAGAATGGTTTCGTGATCATTTTTCATATCCAAGATGGCCGCCGCTCAAAAGTATGATAACTACATTATGGGTATCGTACCCGAGGTTCTCGAGGGTGCTGGGAACAATTTTGAGATCATTTTTCTAATCCAAGATGGCCGCCGCACAAAATTATGTATTCAACAATATGGATATCGTGTCCGAGGTTCTCGAGGGTGCAGAAAACAATTTTGGGATCATTTTTAAATCCGAGATGGCTTCCGCTGAAAAGTATGATAACTAGATTATGGGAATCGTATCCTAGGTTCTCGAGGGTGCAGAGAATGATTTTGTGATCAGTTTTCAAATACAAGATGGTAGCCGCGCAAAAGTATGATAACTTCATTATGGGTATCGTACCCGAGGTTCTCGAGGGTGCTGAGAACGATTTTGAGATCATTTTTCTTATTCAAGATGGCCGCCGCACAAAATTATGTATTCAACAATATGGATATCGTGTCCGAGGTTCTCGAGAGTGCAGAAAACAATTTTGGGACCATTTTTAAATCCGAGATGGCCGCCGCTCAAAAGTATGATAACTAGATTATGGGAATCGTATCCATGGTTCTCGAGGGTGCAGAGAAAGACTTGGTGATCATTTTTCAAATCCATGATGGCTGCCGCACAAAATTATGATTTCAGCAATATGGATATCGTACCCGAGGTTCTCGAGGGTACAGAGAAAGATTTTGTGGTCAGTTTTCAAACCTAAGATGTTCGCCGCTCAAAAGTATGATAACTACATTATGGGTATCGTACCCCAGGTTCTCGAGGAAGCTGAGAACAATTTTGTGATGATTTTTCAAATCCATGATGACCGCCGCACAAAATTATGATTTCAGCAATACGGATAACGTATCCCAGGTTCTCGAGGAAGCTAAGAACAATTTTGTGATCATTTTTCAAATCCAAGATGGCCGCCGCACAAAATTATGATTTCAGCAATATGGATATCGTACCCAAGGTTCTCGAGGGTGCAGAGAACGATGTTGTGATCATTTTTCAAATCCAAGATGGCCGCCGCTCAAAAGTATGATAACTACATTATGGGTATCGTATCCCAGGTTCTCGAGGAAGCTGAGAACAATTTTGTGATCATTTTTCAAATCCAAGATGGCCGCCGCACAAAATTATGATTTCAGCTATATGGATATCGTACCCGAGGTTCTCGAGTGTGCAAAGAACGATTTGGTGATCATTTTTCAAATACAAGATGGCCGCCGAACAAAATTATGCTTTCAGCAATATAGATATCATACCCTAGGTTCTCGAGGGTGCAGAGAATGGTTTCGTGATCATTTTTCATATCCAAGATGGCCGCCGCTCAAAAGTATGATAACTACATTATGGGTATCGTACCCGAGGTTCTCGAGGGTGCTGGGAACAATTTTGAGATCATTTTTCTAATCCAAGATGGCCGCCGCACAAAATTATGTATTCAACAATATGGATATCGTGTCCGAGGTTCTCGAGGGTGCAGAAAACAATTTTGGGATCATTTTTAAATTCGAGATGGCTTCCGCTGAAAAGTATGATAACTAGATTATGGGAATCGTATCCTAGATTCTCGAGGGTGCAGAGAATGATTTTGTGATCAGTTTTCAAATACAAGATGGTAGCCGCGCAAAAGTATGATAACTTCATTATGGGTATCGTACCCAAGGTTCTCGAGGGTGCTGAGAACGATTTTGAGATCATTTTTCTTATCCAAGATGGCCGCCGCACAAAATTATGTATTCAACAATATGGATATCGTGTCCGAGGTTCTCGAGAGTGCAGAAAACAATTTTGGGACCATTTTTAAATCCGAGATGGCCGCCGCTCAAAAGTATGATAACTAGATTATGGGAATCGTATCCATGGTTCTCGAGGTTGCAGAGAAAGACTTGGTGATCATTTTTCAAATCCATGATGGCTGCCGCACAAAATTATGATTTCAGCAATATGGATATCGTACCCGAGGTTCTCGAGGGTACAGAGAAAGATTTTGTGGTCAGTTTTCAAACCTAAGATGGCCGCCGCTCAAAAGTATGATAACTACATTATGGGTATCGTACCCCAGGTTCTCGAGGAAGCTGAGAACAATTTTGTGATGATTTTTCAAATCCAAGATGACCGCCGCACAAAATTATGAATTCAGCAATACGGATAACGTATCTCAGGTTCTCGAGGAAGCTAAGAACAATTTTGTGATCATTTTTCAAATCCAAGATGGCCGCCGCACAAAATTATGATTTCAGCAATATGGATATCGTACCCAAGGTTCTCGAGGGTGCAGAGAACGATGTTGTGATAATTTTCATATCCAAGATGGCCGCCGCTCAAAAGTATGATAACTACATTATGGGTATCGTATCCGAGGTTCTCGAGAGTGCACAGAACGATTTTGTGATCATTTTTGAAATCCAAAATGGCCGCCGCTCAAAATTATGATAACTAGATTATTGGTATCGTATCCTAGGTTCTCGAGGGTGCAGAGAAAGATTATGTGATCAGTTTTCAAATACAAGATGGCCAACACTCAAAAGTATGATAACTACATTACGGGTATCGTACCCGAGGTTCTCGAGGGTGCTGAGAACGATTTTGAGATCATTTTTGTCATCCAAGATGGCCGCCGCACAAAATTACGCTTTCAGCAATATAGATAACGTACCCGAGGTTCTCGAGGGTGCAGAGAACGATTTTGTGATAATTTTTCATATCCAAGATGGCCGCCGCTCAAAAGTATGATAACTACATTATGGGTATCGTATCCGAGGTTCTCGAGAGTGCACAGAACGATTTTGTGATCATTTTTGAAATCCAAAATGGCCGCCGCTCAAAATTATGATAACTAGATTATTGGTATCGTATCCTAGGTTCTCGAGGGTGCAGAGAAAGATTATGTGATCAGTTTTCAAATACAAGATGGCCAACACTCAAAAGTATGATAACTACATTACGGGTATCGTACCCGAGGTTCTCGAGGGTGCTGAGAACGATTTTGAGATCATTTTTCTAACTCAAGATGGCCACCGCACAAAATTATGTATTCAGCAATATGGATATCGTGTCCGAGGTTCTCGAGGGTGCAGAAAACAATTTTGGGATCATTTTAAAATCCGAGATTGCCGCCGCTCAAAAGTATGATAACTAGATTATAGGTATCGTATCAGAGGTTCTCGAGGGTGCTGAGAACAATTTTTAGATCATTTTCAAATCCAAGATGGCCACCGCACAAAATTATGCTTTCAGGAATATAGATATCGTACCCGAGGTTCTCGAGGGTGCTGAGAACGATTTTGTGGTCAGTTTTCATATCCAAGATGGCCGCCGCTCAAAAGCATGATAACTACATTATGGGTATCGTATCCGAGGTTCTCGAGAGTGCACAGAACGATTTTGTGATCATTTTTGAAAACCAAGATGGCCGCCGCTCAAAATTATGATAACTAGATTATTGGTATCGTATCCTAGGTTCTCGAGGGTGCAGAGAAAGATTTTGTGATCAGTTTTCAAATACAAGATGGCCGCCGCTCAAAAGTATGATAACTACATTATGGATATCGTATCAGATGTTCTCGAGGGTGCTGAGAACGATTTTGTGATCATTTTTGTCATCCAAGATGGCCGCCGCACAAAATTATGATTTCAGCAATATGGATATCGTACCCGAGGTTCTCGAGGGTGCAGACAACGATTTTGGGATCATTTTTAAATCCGAGATGACGCCGCACAAGATTATGATTTCAGCAATATGGATATCGTACCCGAGGTTCTCGAGGGTGCAGAGAAAGATTTTGTGATCAGTTTTCAAATACAAGATGGCCGCCGCTCAAAAGTATGATAACTACATTATGGGTATCGAACCCGAGGTTCTCGAGGGTGCTGAGAACGATTTTGAGATCATTTTTCTAATCCAAGATGGCCGCCGCACAAAATTATGTATTCAGCAATATGGATATCGTACCCGAGGTTCTCGAGGGTGCAGACAACGATTTTGGGATCATTTTTAAATCCGAGATGACGCCGCACAAGATTATGATTTCAGCAATATGGATATCGTACCCGAGGTTCTCGAGGGTGCAGAGAAAGATTTTGTGATCAGTTTTCAAATACAAGATGGCCGCCGCTCAAAATTATGATAACTACATTATGGGTATCGTATCCGAGGTTCTCGAGAGTGCACAGAACGATTTTGTGATCATTTTTGAAATCCAAGATGGCCGCCGCTCAAAATTATGATAACTAGATTATTGGTATCGTATCCTAGGTTCTCGAGGGTGCAGAGAAAGATTTTGTGATCAGTTTTCAAATACAAGATGGCCGCCGCTCAAAAGTATGATAACTACATTATGGGTATCGAACCCGAGGTTCTCGAGGGTGCTGAGAACGATTTTGAGATCATTTTTCTAATCCAAGATGGCCGCCGCACAAAATTATGTATTCAGCAATATGGATATCGTGTCCGAGATTCTCGAGGGTGCAGAAAACATTTTTGGGATCATTTTTAAATCCGAGATGGCCGCCGCTCAAAAATATGATAACTAGATTATGGGAATCGTATCCTAGGTTCTCGAGGGTGCAGAGAAAGATTTGGTGATCATTTTTCAAATCCAAGATGGCTGTCGAACACAATTATGATTTCAGCAATATGGATATCGTACCCGAGGTTCTCGAGGGTGCAGAGAAAGATTTTGTGGTCAGTTTTCAAATCCAAGATGGCCGCCGCACAAAATTATGCTTTCAGCAATATAGATATCGTACCCGAGGTTCTCGAGGGTGCAGAGAACGATGTTGTGATAATTTTTCATATCCAAGATGGCCGCCAGTCAAAAGTATGATAACTACATTGTGGATATCGTATCCCAGGTTCTCGAGGGTGCTGAGAACAATTTTTAGATCATTTTTCAAATCCAAGATGGCCACCGCACAAAATTATGCTTTCAGCAATATAGATATCGTACCCGAGGTTCTCGAGGGTGCAGAGAACGATTTTGTGATAATTTTTCATATCCAAGATGGCCGCCGCTCAAAAGTATGATAACTACATTATGGGTATCGTATCCGAGGTTCTCGAGAGTGCACAGAACGATTTTGTGATCATTTTTGAAATCCAAAATGGCCGCCGCTCAAAATTATGATAACTAGATTATTGGTATCGTATCCTAGGTTCTCGAGGGTGCAGAGAAAGATTATGTGATCAGTTTTCAAATACAAGATGGCCAACACTCAAAAGTATGATAACTACATTACGGGTATCGTACCCGAGGTTCTCGAGGGTGCTGAGAACGATTTTGAGATCATTTTTGTAACTCAAGATGGCCACCGCACAAAATTATGTATTCAGCAATATGGATATCGTGTCCGAGGTTCTCGAGGGTGCAGAAAACAATTTTGGGATCATTTTAAAATCCGAGATTGCCGCCGCTCAAAAGTATGATAACTAGATTATAGGTATCGTATCGGAGGTTCTCGAGGGTGCTGAGAACAATTTTTAGATCATTTTCAAATCCAAGATGGCCACCGCACAAAATTATGCTTTCAGGAATATAGATATCGTACCCGAGGTTCTCGAGGGTGCTGAGAACGATTTTGTGGTCAGTTTTCATATCCAAGATGGCCGCCGCTCAAAAGCATGATAACTACATTATGGGTATCGTATCCGAGGTTCTCGAGAGTGCACAGAACGATTTTGTGATCATTTTTGAAAACCAAGATGGCCGCCGCTCAAAATTATGATAACTAGATTATTGGTATCGTATCCTAGGTTCTCGAGGGTGCAGAGAAAGATTTTGTGATCAGTTTTCAAATCCAAGATGGCCGCCGCTCAAAAGTATGATAACTACATTATGGATATCGTATCAGATGTTCTCGAGGGTGCTGAGAACGATTTTGTGATCATTTTTGTAATCCAAGATGGCCGCCGCACAAAATTATGATTTCAGCAATATGGATATCGTACCCGAGGTTCTCGAGGGTGCAGACAACGATTTTGGGATCATTTTTAAATCCGAGATGACGCCGCACAAGATTATGATTTCAGCAATATGGATATCGTACCCGAGGTTCTCGAGGGTGCAGAGAAAGATTTTGTGATCAGTTTTCAAATACAAGATGGCCGCCGCTCAAAAGTATGATAACTACATTATGGGTATCGAACCCGAGGTTCTCGAGGGTGCTGAGAACGATTTTGAGATCATTTTTCTAATCCAAGATGGCCGCCGCACAAAATTATGTATTCAGCAATATGGATATCGTACCCGAGGTTCTCGAGGGTGCAGACAACGATTTTGGGATCATTTTTAAATCCGAGATGACGCCGCACAAGATTATGATTTCAGCAATATGGATATCGTACCCGAGGTTCTCGAGGGTGCAGAGAAAGATTTTGTGATCAGTTTTCAAATACAAGATGGCCGCCGCTCAAAATTATGATAACTACATTATGGGTATCGTATCCGAGGTTCTCGAGAGTGCACAGAACGATTTTGTGATCATTTTTGAAATCCAAGATGGCCGCCGCTCAAAATTATGATAACTAGATTATTGGTATCGTATCCTAGGTTCTCGAGGGTGCAGAGAAAGATTTTGTGATCAGTTTTCAAATACAAGATGGCCGCCGCTCAAAAGTATGATAACTACATTATGGGTATCGAACCCGAGGTTCTCGAGGGTGCTGAGAACGATTTTGAGATCATTTTTCTAATCCAAGATGGCCGCCGCACAAAATTATGTATTCAGCAATATGGATATCGTGTCCGAGATTCTCGAGGGTGCAGAAAACATTTTTGGGATCATTTTTAAATCCGAGATGGCCGCCGCTCAAAAATATGATAACTAGATTATGGGAATCGTATCCTAGGTTCTCGAGGGTGCAGAGAAAGATTTGGTGATCATTTTTCAAATCCAAGATGGCTGTCGAACAAAATTATGATTTCAGCAATATGGATATCGTACCCGAGGTTCTCGAGGGTGCAGAGAAAGATTTTGTGGTCAGTTTTCAAATCCAAGATGGCCGCCGCACAAAATTATGCTTTCAGCAATATAGATATCGTACCCGAGGTTCTCGAGGGTGCAGAGAACGATGTTGTGATAATTTTTCATATCCAAGATGGCCGCCAGTCAAAAGTATGATAACTACATTGTGGATATCGTATCCCAGGTTCTCGAGGGTGCTGAGAACAATTTTTAGATCATTTTTCAAATCCAAGATGGCCACCGCACAAAATTATGCTTTCAGCAATATAGATATCGTACCCGAGGTTCTCGAGGGTGCAGAGAACGATTTTGTGATAATTTTTCATATCCAAGATGGCCGCCGCTCAAAAGTATGATAACTACATTATGGGTATCGTATCCGAGGTTCTCGAGAGTGCACAGAACGATTTTGTGATCATTTTTGAAATCCAAAATGGCCGCCGCTCAAAATTATGATAACTAGATTATTGGTATCGTATCCTAGGTTCTCGTGGGTGCAGAGAAAGATTTTGTGATCAGTTTTCAAATACAAGATGGCCAACACTCAAAAGTATGATAACTACATTACGGGTATCGTACCCGAGGTTCTCGAGGTTGCTGAGAACGATTTTGAGATCATTTTTCTAATCCAAGATGGCCACCGCACAAAATTATGTATTCAGCAATATGGATATCGTGTCCGAGGTTCTCGAGGGTGCAGAAAACAATTTTGGGATCATTTTAAAATCCGAGATGGCCGCCGCTCAAAAGTATGATAACTAGATTATAGGTATCGTATCCTAGGTTATCGAGGGTGCAGAGAAAGATTATGTGATCAGTTTTCAAATCCAAGACGGCCGCCGCTCAATAGTATGATAACTACATTATGGATATCGTATCAGAGGTTCTCGAGGGTGCTGAGAACGATTTTGTGATCATTTTTCTAATCCAAGATGGCCGCCGCACAAAATTATGATTTCAGCAATATGGATATCGTACCCGAGGTTCTCGAGGGTGCAGACAACGATTTTGGGATCATTTTTAAATCCGAGATGGCCGCCGCACAAGATTATGATTTCAGCAATATGGATATCGTACCCGAGGTTCTCGAGGGTGCAGAGAAAGATTTTGTGGTCAGTTTTCAAATCCAAGATGGCCGCCTCTCAAAAGTATGATAACTACATTGTGGATATCGTATCCCAGGTTCTCGAGGGTGCTGAGAACAATTTTTAGATCATTTTTCAAATCCAAGATGGCCACCGCACAAAATTATGCTTTCAGCAATATAGATATCGTACCCGAGGTTCTCGAGAGTGCAGAAAACAATATTGGGACCATTTAGAAATCCAAGATGGCCGCCGCACAAAACAATGTTTTCACCAATGTAGATATCGTGTCCGAGGTTCTCGAGGGTGCAGAAAAACAATTTTGGGATCATTTTTCAAATCCAAGATGGCCGCCGCAAAAAATTATGATTTCAGCAATATGGATATCGTACCCGAGGTTCTCGAAGGTACAGAGAAAGATTTTCTGATCAGTTTTCAATTACAAGATGGCCGCCGCTCAAAAGTATGATAACTACGTCATGGGTATCGTACCCGAGGTTCTCGAGGGTGCTGAGAACGATTTTGAGATCATTTTTCTAATCCAAGATGGCCGCCGCACAAAATTATGTATTCAGCAATATGGATATCGTGTCCGAGGTTCTCGAGGGTGCAGAAAACATTTTTGGGATCATTTTTAAATCCGAGATGGTCGCCGCTCAAAAGTATGGTAACTAGATTATGGGAATCGTATCCTAGGTTCTTGAGGGTGCAGAGTAAGATTTGGTGATCATTTTTCAAATTCAAGATGGCTGTCGCACAAAATTTTGATTTCAGCAATTTGGATATCGTACCCGAGGTTCTCGAGGGTGCAGAGAAAGATTTTGTGGTCAGTTTTCAAATCTAAGATGGCCGCTGCTCAAAAGTATGATAACTACATTATGGGTATCGTATCCCAGGTTCTCTAGGAAGCTGAGAACAATTTTGTGATCATTTTTCAAATCCAAGATGGCCGCCGCACAAAATTATGATTTCAGCAATATGGATATCGTACCTGAGGTTCTCGAGGGTGCAGAGAACGATTTGGTGATCATTTTTCTAATCCAAGATGGCCACCGCACAAAATTATGCTTTCAGCAATATAGATATCGTACCCGAGGTTCTCGAGAGTGCAGAAAACAATATTGGGACCATTTTGAAATCCAAGATGGCCGCCGCACAAAACAATGTTTTCACCAATGTAGATATCGTGTCCGAGGTTCTCGAGGGTGCAGAAAAACAATTTTGGGATCATTTTTCAAATCCAAGATGGCCGCCGCAAAAAATTATGATTTCAGCAATATGGATATCGTACCCGAGGTTCTCGAAGGTACAGAGAAAGATTATCTGATCAGTTTTCAATTACAAGATGGCCGCCGCTCGAAAGTATGATAACTACGTCATGGGTATCGAACCCGAGGTTCTCGAGGGTGCTGAGAACGATTTTGAGACCATTTTTCTAATCCAAGATGGCCGCCGCACAAAATTATGTATTCAGCAATATGGATATCGTGTCCGAGGTTCTCGAGGGTGCAGAAAACATTTTTGGGATCATTTTTAAATCCGAGATGGCCGCCGCTCAAAAGTATGATAACTAGATTATGGGAATCGTATCCTAGGTTCTTGAGGGAGCAGAGAAAGATTTGGTGATCATTTTTCAAATCCAAGATGGCTGTCGCACAAAATTATGATTTCAGCAATATGGATATCGTACCCGAGGTTCTCGAGGGTGCAGAGAAAGATTTTGTGGTCAGTTTTCAAATCTAAGATGGCCGCTGCTCAAAAGTATGATAACTACATTATGGGTATCGTATCCCAGGTTCTCGAGGAAGCTGAGAACAATTTTGTGATCATTTTTCAAATCCAAGATGGCCGCCGCACAAAATTATGATTTCAGCAATATGGATATCGTACCCGAGGTTCTCGAGGGTGCAGAGAACGATTTGGTGATCATTTTTCAAATACAAGATGGTCGCCGCACAAAATTATGATTTCAGCAATATGGATATCGTACCCGAGGTTCTCGAAGGTACAGAGAAAGATTTTCTGATCAGTTTTCAATTACAAGATGGCCGCCGCTCAAAAGTATGATAACTACGTCATGGGTATCGTACCCGAGGTTCTCGAGGGTGCTGAGAACGATTTTGTGATCATTTTTCTAATCCAAGATGGCCGCCGCACAAAATTATGAATTCAGCAATATGGATATCGTGTCCGAGGTTCTCGAGGGTGCAGAAAACATTTTTGGGATCATTTTTAAATCCGAGATGGTCGCCGCTCAAAAGTATGATAACTACATTATGGGTATCGTATCCCAGGTTCTCGAGGAAGCTGAGAACAATTTTGTGATCATTTTTCAAATCCAAGATGGCCGCCGCACAAAATTATGATTTCAGCAATATGGATATCGTACCCGAGGTTCTCGAGGGTGCAGATAAAGATTTTGTGGTCAGTTATCAAATCCAAGATGGTCGCCGCACAAAATAATGATTTTAGCAATATGGATATCGTACCCGAGCTTCTCGAGGGTGCAGAGAAAGATTTTGTGATCATTTTTCAAATCCAAGATGGCCGCCGCACAAAATTATGATTTCAGCAATATGGATATCGTACCCGAGGTTCTCGAGGGTGCAGAGAAAGATTTTGTGGACAGTTTTCATATCCAAGATGGCCGCCGCTCAAAAGTATGATAACTAAATTATGGGTATCGTATCCCAGGTTCTCGAGGAAGCTGAGAACAATTTTGTGATCAGTTTTCAAATCCAAGATGGCCGCCGCACAAAATTATGCTTTCAGCAATATAGATATCGTACCCGAGGTTCTCGAGCGTGCAGAGAACGATTTTGTGATAATTTTTCATATCCAAGATGGCCGCCAGTCAAAAGTATGATAACTACATTGTGGATATCGTACCCGAGGTTCTCGAGGGTGCTGAGAACAATATTGTGATCATTTTTCAAATCCAAGATGGCCACCGCATAAAATTATGCTTTCAGCAATATAGATATCGTACCCGAGGTTCTCGAGGGTGCAGAGAACGATTTTGTGATAATTTTTCATATCCAAGATGGCCGCCGCTCAAAAGTATGATAACTACATTATGGGTATCGTATCCGAGGTTCTCGAGAGTGCACAGAACGATTTTGTGATCATTTTTGAAATCCAAAATGGCCGCCGCTCAAAATTATGATAACTAGATTATTGGTATCGTATCCTAGGTTCTCGAGGGTGCAGAGAAAGATTATGTGATCAGTTTTCAAATACAAGATGGCCAACACTCAAAAGTATGATAACTACATTACGGGTATCGTACCCGAGGTTCTCGAGGGTGCTGAGAACGATTTTGAGATCATTTTTCTAATCCAAGATGGCCACCGCACAAAATTATGTATTCAGCAATATGGATATCGTGTCCGAGGTTCTCGAGGGTGCAGAAAACAATTTTGGGATCATTTTAAAATCCGAGATTGCCGCCGCTCAAAATTATGATAACTAGATTATAGGTATCGTATCAGAGGTTCTCGAGGGTGCTGAGAACGATTTTGTGATCATTTTTCTAATCCAAGATGGCCGCCGCACAAAATTATGATTTCAGCAATATGGATATCGTACCCGAGGTTCTCGCGGGTGCAGACAACGATTTTGGGATCATTTTTAAATCCGAGATGACGCCGCATAAGATTATGATTTCAGCAATATGGATATCGTACCCGAGGTTCTCGAGGGTGCAGAGAAAGATTTTGTGGTCAGTTTTCAAATCCAAGATGGCCGCCGCTCAATAGTATTATAACTACATTATGGATATCGTATCAGAGGTTCTCGAGGGTGCTGAGAACAATTTTTAGATCATTTTCAAATCCAAGATGGCCACCGCACAAAATTATGCTTTCAGCAATATAGATATCGTACCCGAGGTTCTTGAGGGTGCAGAGAACGATTTTGTGATAATTTTTCATATCCAAGATGGCCGCCGCTCAAAAGTATGATAACTACATTATGGGTATCGTATCCGAGGTTCTCGAGAGTGCACAGAACGATTTTGTGATCATTTTTGAAATCCAAGATGGCCGCCGCTCAAAATTATGATAACTAGATTATTGGTATCGTATCCTAGGTTCTCGAGGGTGCAGAGAAAGATTTTGTGATCAGTTTTCAAATACAAGATGGCCGCCGCTCAAAAGTATGATAACTACATTATGGGTATCGAACCCGAGGTTCTCGAGGGTGCTGAGAACGATTTTGAGATCATTTTTCTAATCCAAGATGGCCGCCGCACAAAATTATGTATTCAGCAATATGGATATCGTGTCCGAGATTCTCGAGGGTGCAGAAAACATTTTTGGGATCATTTTTAAATCCGAGATGGCCGCCGCTCAAAAATATGATAACTAGATTATTGGTATCGTATCCTAGGTTCTCGAGGGTGCAGAGAAAGATTTTGTGATCAGTTTTCAAATACAAGATGGCCGCCGCTCAAAATTATGATAACTACATTATGGGTATCGTATCCGAGGTTCTCGAGAGTGCACAGAACGATTTTGTGATCATTTTTGAAATCCAAGATGGCCGCCGCTCAAAATTATGATAACTAGATTATTGGTATCGTATCCTAGGTTCTCGAGGGTGCAGAGAAAGATTTTGTGATCAGTTTTCAAATACAAGATGGCCGCCGCTCAAAAGTATGATAACTACATTATGGGTATCGAACCCGAGGTTCTCGAGGGTGCTGAGAACGATTTTGAGATCATTTTTCTAATCCAAGATGGCCGCCGCACAAAATTATGATTTCAGCAATATGGATATCGTACCCGAGGTTCTCGAGGGTGCAGAGAAAGATTTTGTGGTCAGTTTTCAAATCTAAGATGGCCGCTGCTCAAAAGTATGATAACTACATTATGGGTATCGTATCCCAGGTTCTCGAGGAAGCTGAGAACAATTTTGTGATCATTTTTCAAATCCAAGATGGCCGCCGCACAAAATTATGATTTCAGCAATATGGATATCGTACCCGAGGTTCTCGAGGGTGCAGATAAAGATTTTGTGGTCAGTTATCAAATCCAAGATGGTCGCCGCACAAAATAATGATTTTAGCAATATGGATATCGTACCCGAGCTTCTCGAGGGTGCAGAGAAAGATTTTGTGATCATTTTTCAAATCCAAGATGGCCGCCGCACAAAATTATGATTTCAGCAATATGGATATCGTACCCGAGGTTCTCGAGGGTGCAGAGAAAGATTTTGTGGACAGTTTTCATATCCAAGATGGCCGCCGCTCAAAAGTATGATAACTAAATTATGGGTATCGTATCCCAGGTTCTCGAGGAAGCTGAGAACAATTTTGTGATCAGTTTTCAAATCCAAGATGGCCGCCGCACAAAATTATGCTTTCAGCAATATAGATATCGTACCCGAGGTTCTCGAGCGTGCAGAGAACGATTTTGTGATAATTTTTCATATCCAAGATGGCCGCCAGTCAAAAGTATGATAACTACATTGTGGATATCGTACCCGAGGTTCTCGAGGGTGCTGAGAACAATATTGTGATCATTTTTCAAATCCAAGATGGCCACCGCATAAAATTATGCTTTCAGCAATATAGATATCGTACCCGAGGTTCTCGAGGGTGCAGAGAACGATTTTGTGATAATTTTTCATATCCAAGATGGCCGCCGCTCAAAAGCATGATAACTACATTATGGGTATCGTATCCGAGGTTCTCGAGAGTGCACAGAACGATTTTGTGATCATTTTTGAAAACCATGATGGCCGCCGCTCAAAATTATGATAACTAGATTATTGTTATCGTATCCTAGGTTCTCGAGGGTGCAGAGAAACATTTTGTGATCAGTTTTCAAATACAAGATGGCCGCCGCTCAAAAGTATGATAACTACATTATGGATATCGTATCAGAGGTTCTCGAGGGTGCTGAGAACGATTTTGTGATCATTTTTGTAATCCAAGATGGCCGCCGCACAAAATTATGATTTCAGCAATATCGATATCGTACCCGAGGTTCTCGAGGGTGCAGACAACGATTTTGGGATCATTTTTAAATCCGAGATGACGCCGCACAAGATTATGATTTCAGCAATATGGATATCGTACCCGAGGTTCTCGAGGGTGCAGAGAAAGATTTTGTGGTCAGTTTTCAAATCCAAGATGGCCGCCGCTCAATAGTATGATAACTACATTATGGATATCGTATCAGAGGTTCTCGAGGGTGCTGAGAACAATTTTTAGATCATTTTCAAATCCAAGATGGCCACCGCACAAAATTATGCTTTCAGCAATATAGATATCGTACCCGAGGTTCTCGAGGGTGCAGAGAACGATTTTGTGATAATTTTTCATATCCAAGATGGCCGCCGCTCAAAAGTATGATAACTACATTATGGGTATCGTATCCGAGGTTCTCGAGAGTGCACAGAACGATTTTGTGATCATTTTTGAAATCCAAGATGGCCGCCGCTCAAAATTATGATAACTAGATTATTGGTATCGTATCCTAGGTTCTCAAGGGTGCAGAGAAAGATTTTGTGATCAGTTTTCAAATACAAGATGGCCGCCGCTCAAAAGTATGATAACTACATTATGGGTATCGAACCCGAGGTTCTCGAGGGTGCTGAGAACGATTTTGAGATCATTTTTCTAATCCAAGATGGCCGCCGCACAAAATTATGTATTCAGCAATATGGATATCGTGTCCGAGATTCTCGAGGGTGCAGAAAACATTTTTGGGATCATTTTTAAATCCGAGATGGCCGCCGCTCAAAAATATGATAACTAGATTATGGGAATCGTATCCTAGGTTCTCGAGAGTGCAGAGAAAGATTTGGTGATCATTTTTCAAATCCAAGATGGCCACCGCACAAAATTATGCTTTCAGCAATATAGATATCGTACCCGAGGTTCTCGAGGGTGCAAAGAACGATTTTGTGATCAGTTTTCAAATACAAGATGGCCGCCGCACAAAATTATGCTTTCAGCAATATAGATATCGTACCCGAGGTTCTCGAGGGTGCAGAGAACGATGTTGTGATAATTTTTCATATCCAAGATGGCCGCCAGTCAAAAGTATGATAACTACATTGTGGATATCGTATCCCAGGTTCTCGAGGGTGCTGAGAACAATTTTTAGATCATTTTTCAAATCCAAGATGGCCACCGCACAAAATTATGCTTTCAGCAATATAGATATCGTACCCGAGGTTCTCGAGGGTGCAGAGAACGATTTTGTGATAATTTTTCATATCCAAGATGGCCGCCGCTCAAAAGTATGATAACTACATTATGGGTATCGTATCCGAGGTTCTCGAGAGTGCACAGAACGATTTTGTGATCATTTTTGAAATCCAAAATGGCCGCCGCTCAAAATTATGATAACTAGATTATTGGTATCGTATCCTAGGTTCTCGTGGGTGCAGAGAAAGATTTTGTGATCAGTTTTCAAATACAAGATGGCCGCCGCACAAAATTATGCTTTCAGCAATATAGATATCGTACCCGAGGTTCTCGAGGGTGCAGAGAACGATGTTGTGATAATTTTTCATATCCAAGATGGCCGCCAGTCAAAAGTATGATAACTACATTGTGGATATCGTATCCCAGGTTCTCGAGGGTGCTGAGAACAATTTTTAGATCATTTTTCAAATCCAAGATGGCCACCGCACAAAATTATGCTTTCAGCAATATAGATATCGTACCCGAGGTTCTCGAGGGTGCAGAGAACGATTTTGTGATAATTTTTCATATCCAAGATGGCCGCCGCTCAAAAGTATGATAACTACATTATGGGTATCGTATCCGAGGTTCTCGAGAGTGCACAGAACGATTTTGTGATCATTTTTGAAATCCAAAATGGCCGCCGCTCAAAATTATGATAACTAGATTATTGGTATCGTATCCTAGGTTCTCGTGGGTGCAGAGAAAGATTTTGTGATCAGTTTTCAAATACAAGATGGCCAACACTCAAAAGTATGATAACTACATTACGGGTATCGTACCCGAGGTTCTCGAGGTTGCTGAGAACGATTTTGAGATCATTTTTCTAATCCAAGATGGCCACCGCACAAAATTATGTATTCAGCAATATGGATATCGTGCCCGAGGTTCTCGAGAGTGCAGAGAACGATTTTGTGGTCAGTTTTCATATCCAAGATGGCCGCCGCTCAAAAGCATGATAACTACATTATGGATATCGTACCCGAGGTTCTCGAGGGTGCAGACAACGATTTTGGGATCATTTTTAAATCCGAGAAGACGCCGCACAAGATTATGATTTCAGCAATATGGATATCGTACCCGAGGTTCTCGAGGGTGCAGAGAAAGATTTTGTGGTCAGTTTTCAAATCCAAGATGGCCGCCGCTCAAAAGTATGATAACTACATTGTGGATATCGTATCCCAGGTTCTCGAGGGTGCTGAGAACAATTTTTAGATCATTTTCAAATCCATGATGGCCACCGCACAAAATTATGCTTTCAGCAATATAGATATCGTACCCGAGGTTCTCGAGGGTGCAGAGAACGATGTAGTGATAATTTTTCATATCCAAGATGGCCGCCAGTCAAAAGTATGATAACTACATTGTGGATATCGTATCCCAGGTTCTCGAGGGTGCTGAGAACAATTTTTAGATCATTTTTCAAATCCAAGATGGCCACCGCACAAAATTATGCTTTCAGCAATATAGATATCGTACCCGAGGTTCTCGAGGGTGCAAAGAACGATTTTGTGATAATTTTTCATATCCAAGATGGCCGCCGCTCAAAAGTATGATAACTACATTATGGGTATCGTATCCGAGGTTCTCGAGAGTGCACAGAACGATTTTGTGATCATTTTTGAAATCCAAAATGGCCGCCGCTCAAAATTATGATAACTAGATTATTGGTATCGTATCCTAGGTTCTCGTGGGTGCAGAGAAAGATTTTGTGATCAGTTTTCAAATACAAGATGGCCGCCGCTCAAAAGTATGATAACTAGATTATGGGAATCGTACCTAGGTTCTTGAGGGTGCAGAGAAAGATTTGGTGATCATTTTTCAAATCCAAGATGGCTGTCGCACAAAATTATGATTTCAGCAATATGGATATCGTACCCGAGGTTCTCGAGGGTGCAGAGAAAGATTTTGTGGTCAGTTTTCAAATCTAAGATGGCCGCTGCTCAAAAGTATGATAACTACATTATGGGTATCGTATCCCAGGTTCTCGAGGAAGCTGAGAACAATTTTGTGATCATTTTTCAAATCCAAGATGGCCGCCGCACAAAATTATGATTTCAGCAATATGGATATCGTACCCGAGGTTCTCGAGGGTGCAGAGAAAAATTCTGTGATCATTTTTCAAATCCAAGATGGCCGCCGCACAAAATTATGATTTCAGCAATATGGATATCGTACCCGAGGTTCTCGAGGGTGCAGAGAAAGATTTTGTGGACAGTTTTCATATCCAAGATGGCCGCCGCTCAAAAGTATGATAACTACATTATGGGTATCGTATCCCAGGTTCTCGAGGGTGCTGAGAACTATTTTGTGATCATTTTTCTAATCCAAGATGGCCGCCGCACAAAATTATGATTTCAGCAATATGGATATCGTACCCGAGGTTCTCGAGGGTGCAGACAACGATTTTGGGATCATTTTTAAATCCGAGATGGCCGCCGCACAAGATTATTATTTCAGCAATATGGATATCGTACCCGAGGTTCTCGAGGTTGCTGAGAACGATTTTGAGATCATTTTTCTAATCCAAGATGGCCACCGCACAAAATTATGTATTCAGCAATATGGATATCGTGTCCGAGGTTCTCGAGGGTGCAGAAAACAATTTTGGGATCATTTTAAAATCCGAGATGGCCGCCGCTCAAAAGTATGATAACTAGATTATAGGTATCGTATCCTAGGCTATCGAGGGTGCAGAGAAAGATTATGTGATCAGTTTTCAAATCCAAGACGGCCGCCGCTCAATAGTATGATAACTACATTATGGATATCGTATCAGAGGTTCTCGAGGGTGCTGAGAACAATATTGTGATCATTTTTCAAATCCAAGATGGCCACTGCACAAAATTATGCTTTCAGCAATATAGATATCGTACCCGAGGTTCTCGAGGGTGCAGAGAACGATTTTGTGATAATTTTTCATATCCAAGATGGCCGCCGCTCAAAAGTATGATAACTACATTATGGGTATCGTATCCGAGGTTCTCGAGAGTGCACAGAACGATTTTGTGATCATTTTTGAAATCCAAAATGGCCGCTGCTCAAAATTATGATAACTAGATTATTGGTATCGTATCCTAGGTTCTCGAGGGTGCAGAGAAAGATTATGTGATCAGTTTTCAAATACAAGATGGCCAACACTCAAAAGTATGATAACTACATTACGGGTATCGTACCCGAGGTTCTCGAGGGTGCTGAGAACGATTTTGAGATCATTTTTCTAACTCAAGATGGCCACCGCACAAAATTATGTATTCAGCAATATGGATATCGTGTCCGAGGTTCTCGAGGGTGCAGAAAACAATTTTGGGATCATTTTAAAATCCGAGATTGCCGCCGCTCAAAAGTATGATAACTAGATTATAGGTATCGTATCAGAGGTTCTCGAGGGTGCTGAGAACAATTTTTAGATCATTTTCAAATCCAAGATGGCCACCGCACAAAATTATGCTTTCAGGAATATAGATATCGTACCCGAGGTTCTCGAGGGTGCAGAGAACGATTTTGTGATAATTTTTCATATCCAAGATGGCCGCCGCTCAAAAGTATGATAACTACATTATGGGTATCGTATCCGAGGTTCTCGAGAGTGCACAGAACGATTTTGTGATCATTTTTGAAATCCAAAATGGCCGCTGCTCAAAATTATGATAACTAGATTATTGGTATCGTATCCTAGGTTCTCGAGGGTGCAGAGAAAGATTATGTGATCAGTTTTCAAATACAAGATGGCCAACACTCAAAAGTATGATAACTACATTACGGGTATCGTACCCGAGGTTCTCGAGGGTGCTGAGAACGATTTTGAGATCATTTTTCTAACTCAAGATGGCCACCGCACAAAATTATGTATTCAGCAATATGGATATCGTGTCCGAGGTTCTCGAGGGTGCAGAAAACAATTTTGGGATCATTTTAAAATCCGAGATTGCCGCCGCTCAAAAGTATGATAACTAGATTATAGGTATCGTATCAGAGGTTCTCGAGGGTGCTGAGAACAATTTTTAGATCATTTTCAAATCCAAGATGGCCACCGCACAAAATTATGCTTTCAGGAATATAGATATCGTACCCGAGGTTCTCGAGGGTGCAGAGAACGATTTTGTGATAATTTTTCATATCCAAGATGGCCGCCGCTCAAAAGCATGATAACTACATTATGGGTATCGTATCCGAGGTTCTCCAGAGTGCACAGAACGATTTTGTGATCATTTTTGAAAACCATGATGGCCGCCGCTCAAAATTATGATAACTAGATTATTGTTATCGTATCCTAGGTTCTCGAGGGTGCAGAGAAACATTTTGTGATCAGTTTTCAAATACAAGATGGCCGCCGCTCAAAAGTATGATAACTACATTATGGATATCGTATCAGAGGTTCTCGAGGGTGCTGAGAACGATTTTGTGATCATTTTTGTAATCCAAGATGGCCGCCGCACAAAATTATGATTTCAGCAATATCGATATCGTACCCGAGGTTCTCGAGGGTGCAGACAACGATTTTGGGATCATTTTTAAATCCGAGATGACGCCGCACAAGATTATGATTTCAGCAATATGGATATCGTACCCGAGGTTCTCGAGGGTGCAGAGAAAGATTTTGTGGTCAGTTTTCAAATCCAAGATGGCCGCCGCTCAATAGTATGATAACTACATTATGGATATCGTATCAGAGGTTCTCGAGGGTGCTGAGAACAATTTTTAGATCATTTTCAAATCCAAGATGGCCACCGCACAAAATTATGCTTTCAGCAATATAGATATCGTACCCGAGGTTCTCGAGGGTGCAGAGAACGATTTTGTGATAATTTTTCATATCCAAGATGGCCGCCGCTCAAAAGTATGATAACTACATTATGGGTATCGTATCCGAGGTTCTCGAGAGTGCACAGAACGATTTTGTGATCATTTTTGAAATCCAAGATGGCCGCCGCTCAAAATTATGATAACTAGATTATTGGTATCGTATCCTAGGTTCTCAAGGGTGCAGAGAAAGATTTTGTGATCAGTTTTCAAATACAAGATGGCCGCCGCTCAAAAGTATGATAACTACATTATGGGTATCGAACCCGAGGTTCTCGAGGGTGCTGAGAACGATTTTGAGATCATTTTTCTAATCCAAGATGGCCGCCGCACAAAATTATGTATTCAGCAATATGGATATCGTGTCCGAGATTCTCGAGGGTGCAGAAAACATTTTTGGGATCATTTTTAAATCCGAGATGGCCGCCGCTCAAAAATATGATAACTAGATTATGGGAATCGTATCCTAGGTTCTCGAGAGTGCAGAGAAAGATTTGGTGATCATTTTTCTAATCCAAGATGGCCGCCGCACAAAATTATGTATTCAGCAATATGGATATCGTGTCCGAGGTTCTCGAGGGTGCAGAAAACATTTTTGGGATCATTTTTAAATCCGAGATGGTCGCCGCTCAAAAGTATGGTAACTAGATTATGGGAATCGTATCCTAGGTTCTTGAGGGTGCAGAGTAAGATTTGGTGATCATTTTTCAAATTCAAGATGGCTGTCGCACAAAATTTTGATTTCAGCAATTTGGATATCGTACCCGAGGTTCTCGAGGGTGCAGAGAAAGATTTTGTGGTCAGTTTTCAAATCTAAGATGGCCGCTGCTCAAAAGTATGATAACTACATTATGGGTATCGTATCCCAGGTTCTCTAGGAAGCTGAGAACAATTTTGTGATCATTTTTCAAATCCAAGATGGCCGCCGCACAAAATTATGATTTCAGCAATATGGATATCGTACCTGAGGTTCTCGAGGGTGCAGAGAACGATTTGGTGATCATTTTTCAAATCCGAGATGGCCACCGCACAAAATTCTGCTTTCAGCAATATAGATATCGTACCCGAGGTTCTCGAGAGTGCAGAAAACAATATTGGGACCATTTTGAAATCCAAGATGGCCGCCGCACAAAACAATGTTTTCACCAATGTAGATATCGTGTCCGAGGTTCTCGAGGGTGCAGAAAAACAATTTTGGGATCATTTTTCAAATCCAAGATGGCCGCCGCAAAAAATTATGATTTCAGCAATATGGATATCGTACCCGAGGTTCTCGAAGGTACAGAGAAAGATTATCTGATCAGTTTTCAATTACAAGATGGCCGCCGCTCGAAAGTATGATAACTACGTCATGGGTATCGAACCCGAGGTTCTCGAGGGTGCTGAGAACGATTTTGAGACCATTTTTCTAATCCAAGATGGCCGCCGCACAAAATTATGTATTCAGCAATATGGATATCGTGTCCGAGGTTCTCGAGGGTGCAGAAAACATTTTTGGGATCATTTTTAAATCCGAGATGGCCGCCGCTCAAAAGTATGATAACTAGATTATGGGAATCGTATCCTAGGTTCTTGAGGGAGCAGAGAAAGATTTGGTGATCATTTTTCAAATCCAAGATGGCTGTCGCACAAAATTATGATTTCAGCAATATGGATATCGTACCCGAGGTTCTCGAGGGTGCAGAGAAAGATTTTGTGGTCAGTTTTCAAATCTAAGATGGCCGCTGCTCAAAAGTATGATAACTACATTATGGGTATCGTATCCCAGGTTCTCGAGGAAGCTGAGAACAATTTTGTGATCATTTTTCAAATCCAAGATGGCCGCCGCACAAAATTATGATTTCAGCAATATGGATATCGTACCCGAGGTTCTCGAGGGTGCAGAGAACGATTTGGTGATCATTTTTCAAATACAAGATGGTCGCCGCACAAAATTATGATTTCAGCAATATGGATATCGTACCCGAGGTTCTCGAAGGTACAGAGAAAGATTTTCTGATCAGTTTTCAATTACAAGATGGCCGCCGCTCAAAAGTATGATAACTACGTCATGGGTATCGTACCCGAGGTTCTCGAGGGTGCTGAGAACGATTTTGAGATCATTTTTCTAATCCAAGATGGCCGCCGCACAAAATTATGTATTCAGCAATATGGATATCGTGTCCGAGGTTCTCGAGGGTGCAGAAAACATTTTTGGGATCATTTTTAAATCCGAGATGGTCGCCGCTCAAAAGTATGATAACTACATTATGGGTATCGTATCCCAGGTTCTCGAGGAAGCTGAGAACAATTTTGTGATCATTTTTCAAATCCAAGATGGCCGCCGCACAAAATTATGATTTCAGCAATATGGATATCGTACCCGAGGTTCTCGAGGGTGCAGATAAAGATTTTGTGGTCAGTTATCAAATCCAAGATGGTCGCCGCACAAAATAATGATTTTAGCAATATGGATATCGTACCCGAGCTTCTCGAGGGTGCAGAGAAAGATTTTGTGATCATTTTTCAAATCCAAGATGGCCGCCGCACAAAATTATGATTTCAGCAATATGGATATCGTACCCGAGGTTCTCGAGGGTGCAGAGAAAGATTTTGTGGACAGTTTTCATATCCAAGATGGCCGCCGCTCAAAAGTATGATAACTAAATTATGGGTATCGTATCCCAGGTTCTCGAGGAAGCTGAGAACAATTTTGTGATCAGTTTTCAAATCCAAGATGGCCGCCGCACAAAATTATGCTTTCAGCAATATAGATATCGTACCCGAGGTTCTCGAGCGTGCAGAGAACGATTTTGTGATAATTTTTCATATCCAAGATGGCCGCCAGTCAAAAGTATGATAACTACATTGTGGATATCGTACCCGAGGTTCTCGAGGGTGCTGAGAACAATATTGTGATCATTTTTCAAATCCAAGATGGCCACCGCATAAAATTATGCTTTCAGCAATATAGATATCGTACCCGAGGTTCTCGAGGGTGCAGAGAACGATTTTGTGATAATTTTTCATATCCAAGATGGCCGCCGCTCAAAAGTATGATAACTACATTATGGGTATCGTATCCGAGGTTCTCGAGAGTGCACAGAACGATTTTGTGATCATTTTTGAAATCCAAAATGGCCGCCGCTCAAAATTATGATAACTAGATTATTGGTATCGTATCCTAGGTTCTCGAGGGTGCAGAGAAAGATTATGTGATCAGTTATCAAATCCAAGATGGTCGCCGCACAAAATAATGATTTTAGCAATATGGATATCGTACCCGAGCTTCTCGAGGGTGCAGAGAAAGATTTTGTGATCATTTTTCAAATCCAAGATGGCCGCCGCACAAAATTATGATTTCAGCAATATGGATATCGTACCCGAGGTTCTCGAGGGTGCAGAGAAAGATTTTGTGGACAGTTTTCATATCCAAGATGGCCGCCGCTCAAAAGTATGATAACTAAATTATGGGTATCGTATCCCAGGTTCTCGAGGAAGCTGAGAACAATTTTGTGATCAGTTTTCAAATCCAAGATGGCCGCCGCACAAAATTATGCTTTCAGCAATATAGATATCGTACCCGAGGTTCTCGAGCGTGCAGAGAACGATTTTGTGATAATTTTTCATATCCAAGATGGCCGCCAGTCAAAAGTATGATAACTACATTGTGGATATCGTACCCGAGGTTCTCGAGGGTGCTGAGAACAATATTGAGATCATTTTTCTAATCCAAGATGGCCACCGCACAAAATTATGTATTCAGCAATATGGATATCGTGTCCGAGGTTCTCGAGGGTGCAGAAAACAATTTTGGGATCATTTTAAAATCCGAGATTGCCGCCGCTCAAAATTATGATAACTAGATTATAGGTATCGTATCAGAGGTTCTCGAGGGTGCTGAGAACGATTTTGTGATCATTTTTCTAATCCAAGATGGCCGCCGCACAAAATTATGATTTCAGCAATATGGATATCGTACCCGAGGTTCTCGCGGGTGCAGACAACGATTTTGGGATCATTTTTAAATCCGAGATGACGCCGCATAAGATTATGATTTCAGCAATATGGATATCGTACCCGAGGTTCTCGAGGGTGCAGAGAAAGATTTTGTGGTCAGTTTTCAAATCCAAGATGGCCGCCGCTCAATAGTATGATAACTACATTATGGATATCGTATCAGAGGTTCTCGAGGGTGCTGAGAACAATTTTTAGATCATTTTCAAATCCAAGATGGCCACCGCACAAAATTATGCTTTCAGCAATATAGATATCGTACCCGAGGTTCTTGAGGGTGCAGAGAACGATTTTGTGATAATTTTTCATATCCAAGATGGCCGCCGCTCAAAAGTATGATAACTACATTATGGGTATCGTATCCGAGGTTCTCGAGAGTGCACAGAACGATTTTGTGATCATTTTTGAAATCCAAGATGGCCGCCGCTCAAAATTATGATAACTAGATTATTGGTATCGTATCCTAGGTTCTCGAGGGTGCAGAGAAAGATTTTGTGATCAGTTTTCAAATACAAGATGGCCGCCGCTCAAAAGTATGATAACTACATTATGGGTATCGAACCCGAGGTTCTCGAGGGTGCTGAGAACGATTTTGAGATCATTTTTCTAATCCAAGATGGCCGCCGCACAAAATTATGTATTCAGCAATATGGATATCGTGTCCGAGATTCTCGAGGGTGCAGAAAACATTTTTGGGATCATTTTTAAATCCGAGATGGCCGCCGCTCAAAAATATGATAACTAGATTATTGGTATCGTATCCTAGGTTCTCGAGGGTGCAGAGAAAGATTTTGTGATCAGTTTTCAAATACAAGATGGCCGCCGCTCAAAATTATGATAACTACATTATGGGTATCGTATCCGAGGTTCTCGAGAGTGCACAGAACGATTTTGTGATCATTTTTGAAATCCAAGATGGCCGCCGCTCAAAATTATGATAACTAGATTATTGGTATCGTATCCTAGGTTCTCGAGGGTGCAGAGAAAGATTTTGTGATCAGTTTTCAAATACAAGATGGCCGCCGCTCAAAAGTATGATAACTACATTATGGGTATCGAACCCGAGGTTCTCGAGGGTGCTGAGACCGATTTTGAGATCATTTTTCTAATCCAAGATGGCCGCCGCACAAAATTATGATTTCAGCAATATGGATATCGTACCCGAGGTTCTCGAGGGTGCAGAGAAAGATTTTGTGGTCAGTTTTCAAATCTAAGATGGCCGCTGCTCAAAAGTATGATAACTACATTATGGGTATCGTATCCCAGGTTCTCGAGGAAGCTGAGAACAATTTTGTGATCATTTTTCAAATCCAAGATGGCCGCCGCACAAAATTATGATTTCAGCAATATGGATATCGTACCCGAGGTTCTCGAGGGTGCAGATAAAGATTTTGTGGTCAGTTATCAAATCCAAGATGGTCGCCGCACAAAATAATGATTTTAGCAATATGGATATCGTACCCGAGCTTCTCGAGGGTGCAGAGAAAGATTTTGTGATCATTTTTCAAATCCAAGATGGCCGCCGCACAAAATTATGATTTCAGCAATATGGATATCGTACCCGAGGTTCTCGAGGGTGCAGAGAAAGATTTTGTGGACAGTTTTCATATCCAAGATGGCCGCCGCTCAAAAGTATGATAACTAAATTATGGGTATCGTATCCCAGGTTCTCGAGGAAGCTGAGAACAATTTTGTGATCAGTTTTCAAATCCAAGATGGCCGCCGCACAAAATTATGCTTTCAGCAATATAGATATCGTACCCGAGGTTCTCGAGCGTGCAGAGAACGATTTTGTGATAATTTTTCATATCCAAGATGGCCGCCAGTCAAAAGTATGATAACTACATTGTGGATATCGTACCCGAGGTTCTCGAGGGTGCTGAGAACAATATTGTGATCATTTTTCAAATCCAAGATGGCCACCGCATAAAATTATGCTTTCAGCAATATAGATATCGTACCCGAGGTTCTCGAGGGTGCAGAGAACGATTTTGTGATAATTTTTCATATCCAAGATGGCCGCCGCTCAAAAGCATGATAACTACATTATGGGTATCGTATCCGAGGTTCTCGAGAGTGCACAGAACGATTTTGTGATCATTTTTGAAAACCATGATGGCCGCCGCTCAAAATTATGATAACTAGATTATTGTTATCGTATCCTAGGTTCTCGAGGGTGCAGAGAAACATTTTGTGATCAGTTTTCAAATACAAGATGGCCGCCGCTCAAAAGTATGATAACTACATTATGGATATCGTATCAGAGGTTCTCGAGGGTGCTGAGAACGATTTTGTGATCATTTTTGTAATCCAAGATGGCCGCCGCACAAAATTATGATTTCAGCAATATCGATATCGTACCCGAGGTTCTCGAGGGTGCAGACAACGATTTTGGGATCATTTTTAAATCCGAGATGACGCCGCACAAGATTATGATTTCAGCAATATGGATATCGTACCCGAGGTTCTCGAGGGTGCAGAGAAAGATTTTGTGGTCAGTTTTCAAATCCAAGATGGCCGCCGCTCAATAGTATGATAACTACATTATGGATATCGTATCAGAGGTTCTCGAGGGTGCTGAGAACAATTTTTAGATCATTTTCAAATCCAAGATGGCCACCGCACAAAATTATGCTTTCAGCAATATAGATATCGTACCCGAGGTTCTCGAGGGTGCAGAGAACGATTTTGTGATAATTTTTCATATCCAAGATGGCCGCCGCTCAAAAGTATGATAACTACATTATGGGTATCGTATCCGAGGTTCTCGAGAGTGCACAGAACGATTTTGTGATCATTTTTGAAATCCAAGATGGCCGCCGCTCAAAATTATGATAACTAGATTATTGGTATCGTATCCTAGGTTCTCAAGGGTGCAGAGAAAGATTTTGTGATCAGTTTTCAAATACAAGATGGCCGCCGCTCAAAAGTATGATAACTACATTATGGGTATCGAACCCGAGGTTCTCGAGGGTGCTGAGAACGATTTTGAGATCATTTTTCTAATCCAAGATGGCCGCCGCACAAAATTATGTATTCAGCAATATGGATATCGTGTCCGAGATTCTCGAGGGTGCAGAAAACATTTTTGGGATCATTTTTAAATCCGAGATGGCCGCCGCTCAAAAATATGATAACTAGATTATGGGAATCGTATCCTAGGTTCTCGAGAGTGCAGAGAAAGATTTGGTGATCATTTTTCAAATCCAAGATGGCTGTCGAACAAAATTATGATTTCAGCAAAATGGATATCGTACCCGAGGTTCTCGAGGGTGCAGAGAAAGATTTTGTGGTCAGTTTTCAAATCCAAGATGGCCGCCGCACAAAATTATGCTTTCAGCAATATAGATATCGTACCCGAGGTTCTCGAGGGTGCAGAGAACGATGTTGTGATAATTTTTCATATCCAAGATGGCCGCCAGTCAAAAGTATGATAACTACATTGTGGATATCGTATCCCAGGTTCTCGAGGGTGCTGAGAACAATTTTTAGATCATTTTTCAAATCCAAGATGGCCACCGCACAAAATTATGCTTTCAGCAATATAGATATCGTACCCGAGGTTCTCGAGGGTGCAGAGAACGATTTTGTGATAATTTTTCATATCCAAGATGGCCGCCGCTCAAAAGTATGATAACTACATTATGGGTATCGTATCCGAGGTTCTCGAGAGTGCACAGAACGATTTTGTGATCATTTTTGAAATCCAAAATGGCCGCCGCTCAAAATTATGATAACTAGATTATTGGTATCGTATCCTAGGTTCTCGTGGGTGCAGAGAAAGATTTTGTGATCAGTTTTCAAATACAAGATGGCCAACACTCAAAAGTATGATAACTACATTACGGGTATCGTACCCGAGGTTCTCGAGGTTGCTGAGAACGATTTTGAGATCATTTTTCTAATCCAAGATGGCCACCGCACAAAATTATGTATTCAGCAATATGGATATCGTGTCCGAGGTTCTCGAGAGTGCAGAGAACGATTTTGTGGTCAGTTTTCATATCCAAGATGGCCGCCGCTCAAAAGCATGATAACTACATTATGGATATCGTACCCGAGGTTCTCGAGGGTGCAGACAACGATTTTGGGATCATTTTTAAATCCGAGAAGACGCCGCACAAGATTATGATTTCAGCAATATGGATATCGTACCCGAGGTTCTCGAGGGTGCAGAGAAAGATTTTGTGGTCAGTTTTCAAATCCAAGATGGCCGCCGCTCAAAAGTATGATAACTACATTGTGGATATCGTATCCCAGGTTCTCGAGGGTGCTGAGAACAATTTTTAGATCATTTTCAAACCCATGATGGCCACCGCACAAAATTATGCTTTCAGCAATATAGATATCGTACCCGAGGTTCTCGAGGGTGCAGAGAACGATGTAGTGATAATTTTTCATATCCAAGATGGCCGCCAGTCAAAAGTATGATAACTACATTGTGGATATCGTATCCCAGGTTCTCGAGGGTGCTGAGAACAATTTTTAGATCATTTTTCAAATCCAAGATGGCCACCGCACAAAATTATGCTTTCAGCAATATAGATATCGTACCCGAGGTTCTCGAGGGTGCAAAGAACGATTTTGTGATAATTTTTCATATCCAAGATGGCCGCCGCTCAAAAGTATGATAACTACATTATGGGTATCGTATCCGAGGTTCTCGAGAGTGCACAGAACGATTTTGTGATCATTTTTGAAATCCAAAATGGCCGCCGCTCAAAATTATGATAACTAGATTATTGGTATCGTATCCTAGGTTCTCGTGGGAGCAGAGAAAGATTTTGTGATCAGTTTTCAAATACAAGATGGCCGCCGCTCAAAAGTATGATAACTAGATTATGGGAATCGTACCTAGGTTCTTGAGGGTGCAGAGAAAGATTTGGTGATCATTTTTCAAATCCAAGATGGCTGTCGCACAAAATTATGATTTCAGCAATATGGATATCGTACCCGAGGTTCTCGAGGGTGCAGAGAAAGATTTTGTGGTCAGTTTTCAAATCTAAGATGGCCGCTGCTCAAAAGTATGATAACTACATTATGGGTATCGTATCCCAGGTTCTCGAGGAAGCTGAGAACAATTTTGTGATCATTTTTCAAATCCAAGATGGCCGCCGCACAAAATTATGATTTCAGCAATATGGATATCGTACCCGAGGTTCTCGAGGGTGCAGAGAAAAATTCTGTGATCATTTTTCAAATCCAAGATGGCCGCCGCACAAAATTATGATTTCAGCAATATGGATATCGTACCCGAGGTTCTCGAGGGTGCAGAGAAAGATTTTGTGGACAGTTTTCATATCCAAGATGGCCGCCGCTCAAAAGTATGATAACTACATTATGGGTATCGTATCCCAGGTTCTCGAGGGTGCTGAGAACTATTTTGTGATCATTTTTCTAATCCAAGATGGCCGCCGCACAAAATTATGATTTCAGCAATATGGATATCGTACCCGAGGTTCTCGAGGGTGCAGACAACGATTTTGGGATCATTTTTAAATCCGAGATGGCCGCCGCACAAGATTATTATTTCAGCAATATGGATATCGTACCCGAGGTTCTCGAGGTTGCTGAGAACGATTTTGAGATCATTTTTCTAATCCAAGATGGCCACCGCACAAAATTATGTATTCAGCAATATGGATATCGTGTCCGAGGTTCTCGAGGGTGCAGAAAACAATTTTGGGATCATTTTAAAATCCGAGATGGCCGCCGCTCAAAAGTATGATAACTAGATTATAGGTATCGTATCCTAGGCTATCGAGGGTGCAGAGAAAGATTATGTGATCAGTTTTCAAATCCAAGACGGCCGCCGCTCAATAGTATGATAACTACATTATGGATATCGTATCAGAGGTTCTCGAGGGTGCTGAGAACAATATTGTGATCATTTTTCAAATCCAAGATGGCCACTGCACAAAATTATGCTTTCAGCAATATAGATATCGTACCCGAGGTTCTCGAGGGTGCAGAGAACGATTTTGTGATAATTTTTCATATCCAAGATGGCCGCCGCTCAAAAGTATGATAACTACATTATGGGTATCGTATCCGAGGTTCTCGAGAGTGCACAGAACGATTTTGTGATCATTTTTGAAATCCAAAATGGCCGCTGCTCAAAATTATGATAACTAGATTATTGGTATCGTATCCTAGGTTCTCGAGGGTGCAGAGAAAGATTATGTGATCAGTTTTCAAATACAAGATGGCCAACACTCAAAAGTATGATAACTACATTACGGGTATCGTACCCGAGGTTCTCGAGGGTGCTGAGAACGATTTTGAGATCATTTTTCTAACTCAAGATGGCCACCGCACAAAATTATGTATTCAGCAATATGGATATCGTGTCCGAGGTTCTCGAGGGTGCAGAAAACAATTTTGGGATCATTTTAAAATCCGAGATTGCCGCCGCTCAAAAGTATGATAACTAGATTATAGGTATCGTATCAGAGGTTCTCGAGGGTGCTGAGAACAATTTTTAGATCATTTTCAAATCCAAGATGGCCACCGCACAAAATTATGCTTTCAGGAATATAGATATCGTACCCGAGGTTCTCGAGGGTGCAGAGAACGATTTTGTGATAATTTTTCATATCCAAGATGGCCGCCGCTCAAAAGTATGATAACTACATTATGGGTATCGTATCCGAGGTTCTCGAGAGTGCACAGAACGATTTTGTGATCATTTTTGAAATCCAAAATGGCCGCTGCTCAAAATTATGATAACTAGATTATTGGTATCGTATCCTAGGTTCTCGAGGGTGCAGAGAAAGATTATGTGATCAGTTTTCAAATACAAGATGGCCAACACTCAAAAGTATGATAACTACATTACGGGTATCGTACCCGAGGTTCTCGAGGGTGCTGAGAACGATTTTGAGATCATTTTTCTAACTCAAGATGGCCACCGCACAAAATTATGTATTCAGCAATATGGATATCGTGTCCGAGGTTCTCGAGGGTGCAGAAAACAATTTTGGGATCATTTTAAAATCCGAGATTGCCGCCGCTCAAAAGTATGATAACTAGATTATAGGTATCGTATCAGAGGTTCTCGAGGGTGCTGAGAACAATTTTTAGATCATTTTCAAATCCAAGATGGCCACCGCACAAAATTATGCTTTCAGGAATATAGATATCGTACCCGAGGTTCTCGAGGGTGCAGAGAACGATTTTGTGATAATTTTTCATATCCAAGATGGCCGCCGCTCAAAAGCATGATAACTACATTATGGGTATCGTATCCGAGGTTCTCGAGAGTGCACAGAACGATTTTGTGATCATTTTTGAAAACCATGATGGCCGCCGCTCAAAATTATGATAACTAGATTATTGTTATCGTATCCTAGGTTCTCGAGGGTGCAGAGAAACATTTTGTGATCAGTTTTCAAATACAAGATGGCCGCCGCTCAAAAGTATGATAACTACATTATGGATATCGTATCAGAGGTTCTCGAGGGTGCTGAGAACGATTTTGTGATCATTTTTGTAATCCAAGATGGCCGCCGCACAAAATTATGATTTCAGCAATATCGATATCGTACCCGAGCTTCTCGAGGGTGCAGACAACGATTTTGGGATCATTTTTAAATCCGAGATGACGCCGCACAAGATTATGATTTCAGCAATATGGATATCGTACCCGAGGTTCTCGAGGGTGCAGAGAAAGATTTTGTGGTCAGTTTTCAAATCCAAGATGGCCGCCGCTCAATAGTATGATAACTACATTATGGATATCGTATCAGAGGTTCTCGAGGGTGCTGAGAACAATTTTTAGATCATTTTCAAATCCAAGATGGCCACCGCACAAAATTATGCTTTCAGCAATATAGATATCGTACCCGAGGTTCTCGAGGGTGCAGAGAACGATTTTGTGATAATTTTTCATATCCAAGATGGCCGCCGCTCAAAAGTATGATAACTACATTATGGGTATCGTATCCGAGGTTCTCGAGAGTGCACAGAACGATTTTGTGATCATTTTTGAAATCCAAGATGGCCGCCGCTCAAAATTATGATAACTAGATTATTGGTATCGTATCCTAGGTTCTCAAGGGTGCAGAGAAAGATTTTGTGATCAGTTTTCAAATACAAGATGGCCGCCGCTCAAAAGTATGATAACTACATTATGGGTATCGAACCCGAGGTTCTCGAGGGTGCTGAGAACGATTTTGAGATCATTTTTCTAATCCAAGATGGCCGCCGCACAAAATTATGTATTCAGCAATATGGATATCGTGTCCGAGATTCTCGAGGGTGCAGAAAACATTTTTGGGATCATTTTTAAATCCGAGATGGCCGCCGCTCAAAAATATGATAACTAGATTATGGGAATCGTATCCTAGGTTCTCGAGAGTGCAGAGAAAGATTTGGTGATCATTTTTCAAATCCAAGATGGCTGTCGAACAAAATTATGATTTCAGCAAAATGGATATCGTACCCGAGGTTCTCGAGGGTGCAGAGAAAGATTTTGTGGTCAGTTTTCAAATCCAAGATGGCCGCCGCACAAAATTATGCTTTCAGCAATATAGATATCGTACCCGAGGTTCTCGAGGGTGCAGAGAACGATGTTGTGATAATTTTTCATATCCAAGATGGCCGCCAGTCAAAAGTATGATAACTACATTGTGGATATCGTATCCCAGGTTCTCGAGGGTGCTGAGAACAATTTTTAGATCATTTTTCAAATCCAAGATGGCCACCGCACAAAATTATGCTTTCAGCAATATAGATATCGTACCCGAGGTTCTCGAGGGTGCAGAGAACGATTTTGTGATAATTTTTCATATCCAAGATGGCCGCCGCTCAAAAGTATGATAACTACATTATGGGTATCGTATCCGAGGTTCTCGAGAGTGCACAGAACGATTTTGTGATCATTTTTGAAATCCAAAATGGCCGCCGCTCAAAATTATGATAACTAGATTATTGGTATCGTATCCTAGGTTCTCGTGGGTGCAGAGAAAGATTTTGTGATCAGTTTTCAAATACAAGATGGCCAACACTCAAAAGTATGATAACTACATTACGGGTATCGTACCCGAGGTTCTCGAGGTTGCTGAGAACGATTTTGAGATCATTTTTCTAATCCAAGATGGCCACCGCACAAAATTATGTATTCAGCAATATGGATATCGTGTCCGAGGTTCTCGAGAGTGCACAGAACGATTTTGTGATCATTTTTGAAATCCAAAATGGCCGCCGCTCAAAATTATGATAACTAGATTATTGGTATCGTATCCTAGGTTCTCGAGGGTGCAGAGAAAGATTATGTGATCAGTTTTCAAATACAAGATGGCCAACACTCAAAAGTATGATAACTACATTACGGGTATCGTACCCGAGGTTCTCGAGGGTGCAGAGAACGATTTTGTGATAATTTTTCATATCCAAGATGGCCGCCGCTCAAAAGTATGATAACTACATTATGGGTATCGTATCCGAGGTTCTCGAGAGTGCACAGAACGATTTTGTGATCATTTTTGAAATCCAAGATGGCCGCCGCTCAAAATTATGATAACTAGATTATTGGTATCGTTTCCTAGGTTCTCAAGGGTGCAGAGAAAGATTTTGTGATCAGTTTTCAAATACAAGATGGCCGCCGCTCAAAAGTATGATAACTACATTATGGGTATCGAACCCGAGGTTCTCGAGGGTGCTGAGAACGATTTTGAGATCATTTTTCTAATCCAAGATGGCCGCCGCTCAATAGTATGATAACTACATTATGGATATCGTATCAGAGGTTCTCGAGGGTGCTGAGAACAATTTTTAGATCATTTTCAAATCCAAGATGGCCACCGCACAAAATTATGCTTTCAGCAATATAGATATCGTACCCGAGGTTCTCGAGGGTGCAGAGAACGATTTTGTGATAATTTTTCATATCCAAGATGGCCGCCGCTCAAAAGTATGATAACTACATTATGGGTATCGTATCCGAGGTTCTCGAGAGTGCACAGAACGATTTTGTGATCATTTTTGAAATCCAAGATGGCCGCCGCTCAAAATTATGATAACTAGATTATTGGTATCGTATCCTAGGTTCTCGAGGGTAAAGAGAAAGATTTTGTGATCAGTTTTCAAATACAAGATGGCCGCCGCTCAAAAGTATGATAACTACATTATGGGTATCGAACCCGAGGTTCTCGAGGGTGCTGAGAACGATTTTGAGATCATTTTTCTAATCCAAGATGGCCGCCGCACAAAATTATGTATTCAGCAATATGGATATCGTGTCCGAGATTCTCGAGGGTGCAGAAAACATTTTTGGGATCATTTTTAAATCCGAGATGGCCGCCGCTCAAAAATATGATAACTAGATTATGGGAATCGTATCCTAGGTTCTCGAGGGTGCAGAGAAAGATTTGGTGATCATTTTTCAAATCCAAGATAGCTGTCGAACAAAATTATGATTTCAGCAATATGGATATCGTACCCGAGGTTCTCGAGGGTGCAGAGAAAGATTTTGTGGTCAGTTTTCAAATCCAAGATGGCCGCCGCACAAAATTATGCTTTCAGCAATATAGATATCGTACCCGAGGTTCTCGAGGGTGCAGAGAACGATGTTGTGATAATTTTTCATATCCAAGATGGCCGCCAGTCAAAAGTATGATAACTACATTGTGGATATCGTATCCCAGGTTCTCGAGGGTGCTGAGAACAATTTTTAGATCATTTTTCAAATCCAAGATGGCCACCGCACAAAATTATGCTTTCAGCAATATAGATATCGTACCCGAGGTTCTCGAGGGTGCAGAGAACGATTTTGTGATAATTTTTCATATCCAAGATGGCCGCCGCTCAAAAGTATGATAACTACATTATGGGTATCGTATCCGAGGTTCTCGAGAGTGCACAGAACGATTTTGTGATCATTTTTGAAATCCAAAATGGCCGCCGCTCAAAATTATGATAACTAGATTATTGGTATCGTATCCTAGGTTCTCGTGGGTGCAGAGAAAGATTTTGTGATCAGTTTTCAAATACAAGATGGCCAACACTCAAAAGTATGATAACTACATTACGGGTATCGTACCCGAGGTTCTCGAGGTTGCTGAGAACGATTTTGAGATCATTTTTCTAATCCAAGATGGCCACCGCACAAAATTATGTATTCAGCAATATGGATATCGTGTCCGAGGTTCTCGAGAGTGCACAGAACGATTTTGTGATCATTTTTGAAATCCAAAATGGCCGCCGCTCAAAATTATGATAACTAGATTATTGGTATCGTATCCTAGGTTCTCGAGGGTGTAGATAAAGATTTTGTGGTCAGTTAACAAATCTAAGATGGCCGCCGCTCAAAAGTATGATAACTACATTATGGGTATCGTATCCCAGGTTCTCGAGGAAGCCGAGAACAATTTTGTGATCATTTTTCAAATCCAAGATGGCCGCCGCACAAAATTATGATTTCAGCAATATGGATATCGTACCCGAGGTTCTCGAGGGTGCAGAGAACGATTTGGTGATCATTTTTCATATCCAAGATGGCCGCCGCTCAAAAGCATGATAACTACATTATGGGTATCGTATCCGAGGTTCTCGAGAGTGCACAGAACGATTTTGTGATCATTTTTGAAAACCAAGATGGCCGCCGCTCAAAATTATGATAACTAGATTATTGGTATCGTATCCTAGGTTCTCGAGGGTGCAGAAAAAGATTTTGTGGTCAGTTTTCAAATCTAAGATGGCCGCCGCTCAAAAGTATGATAACTACATTATGGGTATCGTATCCCAGGTTCTCGAGGAAGCCGAGAACAATTTTGTGATCATTTTTCAAATCCAAGATGGCCGCCGCACAAAATTATGATTTCAGCAATATGGATATCGTACCCGAGGTTCTCGAGGGTGCAGAGAACGATTTGGTGATCATTTTTCAAATACAAGATGGCCGCCGCACAAATTATGATTTCAGCAATATGGATATCGTACCCGAGGTTCTCGAGGGTGTAGATAAAGATTTTGTGGTCAGTTAACAAATCCAAGATGGTCGCCGCACAAAATAATGATTTAAGCAATAAGGATATCGTACCCGAGCTTCTCAAGGGTGCAGAGAACGATTTTGTGATCATTTTTCAAATCCAAGATGGCCGCCGCACAAAATTATGATTTCAGCAATATAGATATCGTACCCGAGGTTCTCGAGGGTGCAGAGAAAGATTTTGTGGACAATTTTCAAATCCAAGATGGCCGCCGCTCAAAAGTATGATTACTACATTATGGGTATCGTATCCCAGGTTCTCGAGGGTGCTGAGAACGATTTTGTGATCATTTTTCTAATCCAAGATGGCCGCCGCACAAAATTATGATTTCAGCAATATGGATATCGTACCCGAGGTTCTCAAGGGTGCAGACAACGATTTTGGGATCATTTTTAAATCCGAGATGGCCGCCGCACAAGATTATGATTTCAGCAATATGGATATCGTACCCGAGGTTCTCGAGGGTGCTGAGAACAATTTTGTGATCATTTTTCAAATCCAAGATGGCCACCGCACAAAATTATGCTTTCAGCAATATAGATATCGTACCCGAGGTTCTCGAGGGTGCAGAGAACGATTTTGTGATAATTTTTCATATCCAAGATGGCCACCGCACAAAATTATGCTTTCAGCAATAAAGATATCGTACCCGAGGTTCTCGAGGGTGCAGAGAAAGATTTTGTGATCAGTTTTCAAATACAAGATGGCCACCACTCAAAAGTATGATAACTACATTACGGGTATCGTACCCGAGGTTCTCGAGGGTGCTGAGAACGATTTTGAGATCATTTTTCTAATCCAAGATGGCCACCGCACCAAATTATGTATTCAGCAATATGGATATCGTGTCCGAGGTTCTCGAGGGTGCAGAAAACAATTTTGGGATCATTTTAAAATCCGAGATGGCCGCCACTCAAAAGTATGATAACTAGATTATAGGTATAGTATCCTAGGTTCTCGAGGGTGCAGAGAAAGATTATGTGATCAGTTTTCGAATCCAAGATTGCCGCCGCTCAAAAGTATGATAACTACATTATGGATATCGTATCAGAGGTTCTCGAGGGTGCTGAGAACGATTTTGTGATCATTTTTCTAATCCATGATGGCCGCCGCACAAAATTATGATTTCAGCAATATGGATATCGTACCCAAGGTTCTCGAGGGTGCAGACAACGATTTTGGGATCATTTTTAAATCCGAGATGGCCGCCGCACAAGATTATGATTTCAGCAATATGGATATCGTACCCGAGGTTCTCGAGGGTGCAGAGAAAGATTTTGTGGTCAGTTTTCAAATCCAAGATGGCCGCCTTTCAAAAGTATGATAACTACATTGTGGATATCGTACCCGAGGTTCTCGAGGATGCAGAGAACGATTTGGTGATCAGTTTTCAAATCCAAGATGGCCGCCGCTCAAAAGTATGATAACTACATTATGGGTATCGTATCCGAGGTTCTCGAGAGTGCCGAAAACAATATTGGGACCATTTTGAAATCCAAGATGGCCGCCGCACAAAACAGTGTTTTCACCAATGTAGATATCGTGTCCGAGGTTCTCGAGGGTGCAGAAAAACAATTTTGGGATCATTTTTCAAATCCAAGATGGCCGCCGCAAAAAATTATGATTTCAGCAATATGGATATCGTACCCGAGGTTCTCGAAGGTACAGAGAAAGATTTTCTGATCAGTTTTCAATTACAAGATGGCCGCCGCTCAAAAGTATGATAACTAGATTATGGGAATCGTACCTAGGTTCTTGAGGGTGCAGAGAAAGATTTGGTGATCATTTTTCAAATCCAAGATGGCTGTCGCACAAAATTATGATTTCAGCAATATGGATATCGTACCCGAGGTTCTCGAGGGTGCAGAGAAAGATTTTGTGGTCAGTTTTCAAATCTAAGATGGCCGCTGCTCAAAAGTATGATAACTACATTATGGGTATCGTATCCCAGGTTGTCGAGGAAGCTGAGAACAATTTTGTGATCATTTTTCAAATCCAAGATGGCCGCCGCACAAAATTATGATTTCAGCAATATGGATATCGTACCCGAGGTTCTCGAGGGTGCAGAGAAACATTCTGTGATCATTTTTCAAATCCAAGATGGCCGCCGCACAAAATTATGATTTCAGCAATATGGATATCGTACCCGAGGTTCTCGAGGGTGCAGAGAAACATTTTGTGGACAGTTTTCATATCCAAGATGGCCGCCGCTCAAAAGTATGATAACTACATTATGGGTATCGTATCCCAGGTTCTCGAGGGTGCTGAGAACGATTTTGTGATCATTTTTCCAATCCAAGATGGCCGCCGCACAAAATTATGATTTCAGCAATATGGATATCGTACCCGAGGTTCTCGAGGGTGCAGACAACGATTTTGGGATCATTTTTAAATCCGAGATGGCCGCCGCACAAGATTATTATTTCAGCAATATGGATATCAAACCCGAGGTTCTCGAGGGTGCTGAGAACAATATTGTGATCATTTTTCAAATCCAAGATGGCCACTGCACAAAATTACGCTTTCAGCAATATAGATAACGTACCCGAGGTTCTCGAGGGTGCAGAGAACGATTTTGTGATAATTTTTCATATCCAAGATGGCCGCCGCTCAAAAGTATGATAACTACATTATGGGTATCGTATCCGAGGTTCTCGAGAGTGCACAGAACGATTTTGTGATCATTTTTGAAATCCAAAATGGCCGCCGCTCAAAATTATGATAACTAGATTATTGGTATCGTATCCTAGGTTCTCGAGGGTGCAGAGAAAGATTATGTGATCAGTTTTCAAATACAAGATGGCCAACACTCAAAAGTATGATAACTACATTACGGGTATCGTACCCGAGGTTCTCGAGGGTGCTGAGAACGATTTTGAGATCATTTTTCTAACTCAAGATGGCCACCGCACAAAATTTTGTATTCAGCAATATGGATATCGTGTCCGAGGTTCTCGAGGGTGCAGAAAACAATTTTGGGATCATTTTAAAATCCGAGATTGCCGCCGCTCAAAAGTATGATAACTAGATTATAGGTATCGTATCAGAGGTTCTCGAGGGTGCTGAGAACAATTTTTAGATCATTTTCAAATCCAAGATGGCCACCGCACAAAATTATGCTTTCAGGAATATAGATATCGTACCCGAGGTTCTCGAGGGTGCTGAGAACGATTTTGTGGTCAGTTTTCATATCCAAGATGGCCGCCGCTCAAAAGCATGATAACTAGATTATTGGTATCGTATCCTAGGTTCTCGAGGGTGCAGAGAAAGATTTTGTGATCAGTTTTCAAATACAAGATGGCCGCCGCTCAAAAGTATGATAACTACATTATGGATATCGTATCAGATGTTCTCGAGGGTGCTGAGAACGATTTTGTGATCATTTTTGTCATCCAAGATGGCCGCCGCACAAAATTATGATTTCAGCAATATGGATATCGTACCCGAGGTTCTCGAGGGTGCAGAGAAAGATTTTGTGGTCAGTTTTCAAATCCAAGATGGCCGCCGCTCAATAGTATGATAACTACATTATGGATATCGTATCAGAGGTTCTCGAGGGTGCTGAGAACAATTTTTAGATCATTTTCAAATCCAAGATGGCCACCGCACAAAATTATGCTTTCAGCAATATAGATATCGTACCCGAGGTTCTCGAGGGTGCAGAGAACGATTTTGTGATAATTTTTCATATCCAAGATGGCCGCCGCTCAAAAGTATGATAACTACATTATGGGTATCGTATCCGAGGTTCTCGAGAGTGCACAGAACGATTTTGTGATCATTTTTGAAATCCAAGATGGCCGCCGCTCAAAATTATGATAACTAGATTATTGGTATCGTATCCTAGGTTCTCGAGGGTAAAGAGAAAGATTTTGTGATCAGTTTTCAAATACAAGATGGCCGCCGCTCAAAAGTATGATAACTACATTATGGGTATCGAACCCGAGGTTCTCGAGGGTGCTGAGAACGATTTTGAGATCATTTTTCTAATCCAAGATGGCCGCCGCACAAAATTATGTATTCAGCAATATGGATATCGTGTCCGAGATTCTCGAGGGTGCAGAAAACATTTTTGGGATCATTTTTAAATCCGAGATGGCCGCCGCTCAAAAATATGATAACTAGATTATGGGAATCGTATCCTAGGTTCTCGAGGGTGCAGAGAAAGATTTGGTGATCATTTTTCAAATCCAAGATGGCTGTCGAACAAAATTATGATTTCAGCAATATGGATATCGTACCCGAGGTTCTCGAGGGTGCAGAGAAAGATTTTGTGGTCAGTTTTCAAATCCAAGATGGCCGCCGCACAAAATTATGCTTTCAGCAATATAGATATCGTACCCGAGGTTCTCGAGGGTGCAGAGAACGATGTTGTGATAATTTTTCATATCCAAGATGGCCGCCAGTCAAAAGTATGATAACTACATTGTGGATATCGTATCCCAGGTTCTCGAGGGTGCTGAGAACAATTTTTAGATCATTTTTCAAATCCAAGATGGCCACCGCACAAAATTATGCTTTCAGCAATATAGATATCGTACCCGAGGTTCTCGAGGGTGCAGAGAACGATTTTGTGATAATTTTTCATATCCAAGATGGCCGCCGCTCAAAAGTATGATAACTACATTATGGGTATCGTATCCGAGGTTCTCGAGAGTGCACAGAACGATTTTGTGATCATTTTTGAAATCCAAAATGGCCGCCGCTCAAAATTATGATAACTAGATTATTGGTATCGTATCCTAGGTTCTCGTGGGTGCAGAGAAAGATTTTGTGATCAGTTTTCAAATACAAGATGGCCAACACTCAAAAGTATGATAACTACATTACGGGTATCGTACCCGAGGTTCTCGAGGTTGCTGAGAACGATTTTGAGATCATTTTTCTAATCCAAGATGGCCACCGCACAAAATTATGTATTCAGCAATATGGATATCGTGTCCGAGGTTCTCGAGAGTGCACAGAACGATTTTGTGATCATTTTTGAAATCCAAAATGGCCGCCGCTCAAAATTATGATAACTAGATTATTGGTATCGTATCCTAGGTTCTCGTGGGTGCAGAGAAAGATTATGTGATCAGTTTTCAAATACAAGATGGCCAACACTCAAAAGTATGATAACTACATTACGGGTATCGTACCCGAGGTTCTCGAGGGTGCTGAGAACGATTTTGAGATCATTTTTCTAATTCAAGATGGCCACCGCACAAAATTATGTATTCAGCAATATGGATATCGTGTCCGAGGTTCTCGAGGGTGCAGAAAACAATTTTGGGATCATTTTAAAATCCGAGATTGCCGCCGCTCAAAAGTATGATAACTAGATTATAGGTATCGTATCAGAGGTTCTCGAGGGTGCTGAGAACGATTTTGTGATCATTTTTCTAATCCAAGATGGCCGCCGCACAAAATTATGATTTCAGCAATATGGATATCGTACCCGAGGTTCTCGAGGGTGCAGACAACGATTTTGGGATCATTTTTAAATCCGAGATGACGCCGCACAAGATTATGATTTCAGCAATATGGATATCGTACCCGAGGTTCTCGAGGGTGCAAAGAAAGATTTTGTGGTCAGTTTTCAAATCCAAGATGGCCGCCGCTCAAAAGTATGATAACTACATTGTGGATATCGTATCCCAGGTTCTCGAGGGTGCTGAGAACAATTTTTAGATCATTTTCAAATCCAAGATGGCCACCGCACAAAATTATGCTTTCAGGAATATAGATATCGTACCCGAGGTTCTCGAGGGTGCAGAGAACGATTTTGTGATAATTTTTCATATCCAAGATGGCCGCCGCTCAAAAGCATGATAACTACATTATGGGTATCGTATCCGAGGTTCTCGAGAGTGCACAGAACGATTTTGTGATCATTTTTGAAAACCAAGTAGGCCGCCGCTCAAAATTATGATAACTAGATTATTGGTATCGTATCCTAGGTTCTCGAGGGTGCAGAAAAAGATTTTGTGGTCAGTTTTCAAATCTAAGATGGCCGCCGCTCAAAAGTATGATAACTACATTATGGGTATCGTATCCCAGGTTCTCGAGGAAGCCGAGAACAATTTTGTGATCATTTTTCAAATCCAAGATGGCCGCCGCACAAAATTATGATTTCAGCAATATGGATATCGTACCCGAGGTTCTCGAGGGTGCAGAGAACGATTTGGTGATCATTTTTCAAATACAAGATGGCCGCCGCACAAATTATGATTTCAGCAATATGGATATCGTACCCGAGGTTCTCGAGGGTGTAGATAAAGATTTTGTGGTCAGTTAACAAATCCAAGATGGTCGCCGCACAAAATAATGATTTAAGCAATAAGGATATCGTACCCGAGCTTCTCAAGGGTGCAGAGAACGATTTTGTGATCATTTTTCAAATCCAAGATGGCCGCCGCACAAAATTATGATTTCAGCAATATAGATATCGTACCCTAGGTTCTCGAGGGTGCAGAGAAAGATTTTGTGGACAATTTTCAAATCCAAGATGGCCGCCGCTCAAAAGTATGATTACTACATTATGGGTATCGTATCCCAGGTTCTCGAGGGTGCTGAGAACGATTTTGTGATCATTTTTCTAATCCAAGATGGCCGCCGCACAAAATTATGATTTCAGCAATATGGATATCGTACCCGAGGTTCTCAAGGGTGCAGACAACGATTTTGGGATCATTTTTAAATCCGAGATGGCCGCCGCACAAGATTATGATTTCAGCAATATGGATATCGTACCCGAGGTTCTCGAGGGTGCTGAGAACAATTTTGTGATCATTTTTCAAATCCAAGATGGCCACCGCACAAAATTATGCTTTCAGCAATATAGATATCGTACCCGAGGTTCTCGAGGGTGCAGAGAACGATTTTGTGATAATTTTTCATATCCAAGATGGCCACCGCACAAAATTATGCTTTCAGCAATAAAGATATCGTACCCGAGGTTCTCGAGGGTGCAGAGAAAGATTTTGTGATCAGTTTTCAAATACAAGATGGCCACCACTCAAAAGTATGATAACTACATTACGGGTATCGTACCCGAGGTTCTCGAGGGTGCTGAGAACGATTTTGAGATCATTTTTCTAATCCAAGATGGCCACCGCACAAAATTATGTATTCAGCAATATGGATATCGTGTCCGAGGTTCTCGAGGGTGCAGAAAACAATTTTGGGATCATTTTAAAATCCGAGATGGCCGCCACTCAAAAGTATGATAACTAGATTATAGGTATAGTATCCTAGGTTCTCGAGGGTGCAGAGAAAGATTATGTGATCAGTTTTCGAATCCAAGATTGCCGCCGCTCAAAAGTATGATAACTACATTATGGATATCGTATCAGAGGTTCTCGAGGGTGCTGAGAACGATTTTGTGATCATTTTTCTAATCCATGATGGCCGCCGCACAAAATTATGATTTCAGCAATATGGATATCGTACCCAAGGTTCTCGAGGGTGCAGACAACGATTTTGGGATCATTTTTAAATCCGAGATGGCCGCCGCACAAGATTATGATTTCAGCAATATGGATATCGTACCCGAGGTTCTCGAGGGTGCAGAGAAAGATTTTGTGGTCAGTTTTCAAATCCAAGATGGCCGCCTTTCAAAAGTATGATAACTACATTGTGGATATCGTACCCGAGGTTCTCGAGGATGCAGAGAACGATTTTGTGATCATTTTTCAAATCCAAGATGGCCGCCGCTCAAAAGTATGATAACTACATTATGGGTATCGTATCCGAGGTTCTCGAGGGTGCCGAAAACAATATTGGGACCATTTTGAAATCCAAGATGGCCGCCGCACAAAACAGTGTTTTCACCAATGTAGATATCGTGTCCGAGGTTCTCGAGGGTGCAGAAAAACAATTTTGGGATCATTTTTCAAATCCAAGATGGCCGCCGCACAAAATTATGATTTCAGCAATATGGATATCGTACCCGAGGTTCTCGAGGGTGCAGAGAAAAATTCTGTGATCATTTTTCAAATCCAAGATGGCCGCCGCACAAAATTATGATTTCAGCAATATGGATATCGTACCCGAGGTTCTCGAGGGTGCAGAGAAACATTTTGTGGACAGTTTTCATATCCAAGATGGCCGCCGCTCAAAAGTATGATAACTACATTATGGGTATCGTATCCCAGGTTCTCGAGGGTGCTGAGAACGATTTTGTGATCATTTTTCTAATCCAAGATGGCCGCCGCACAAAATTATGATTTCAGCAATATGGATATCGTACCCGAGGTTCTCGAGGGTGCAGACAACGATTTTGGGATCATTTTTAAATCCGAGATGGCCGCCGCACAAGATTATTATTTCAGCAATATGGATATCAAACCCGAGGTTCTCGAGGGTGCTGAGAACAATATTGTGATCATTTTTCAAATCCAAGATGGCCACTGCACAAAATTACGCTTTCAGCAATATAGATAACGTACCCGAGGTTCTCGAGGGTGCAGAGAACGATTTTGTGATAATTTTTCATATCCAAGATGGCCGCCGCTCAAAAGTATGATAACTACATTATGGGTATCGTATCCGAGGTTCTCGAGAGTGCACAGAACGATTTTGTGATCATTTTTGAAATCCAAAATGGCCGCCGCTCAAAATTATGATAACTAGATTATTGGTATCGTATCCTAGGTTCTCGAGGGTGCAGAGAAAGATTATGTGATCAGTTTTCAAATACAAGATGGCCAACACTCAAAAGTATGATAACTACATTACGGGTATCGTACCCGAGGTTCTCGAGGGTGCTGAGAACGATTTTGAGATCATTTTTCTAACTCAAGATGGCCACCGCACAAAATTATGTATTCAGCAATATGGATATCGTGTCCGAGGTTCTCGAGGGTGCAGAAAACAATTTTGGGATCATTTTAAAATCCGAGATTGCCGCCGCTCAAAAGTATGATAACTAGATTATAGGTATCGTATCAGAGGTTCTCGAGGGTGCTGAGAACAATTTTTAGATCATTTTCAAATCCAAGATGGCCACCGCACAAAATTATGCTTTCAGGAATATAGATATCGTACCCGAGGTTCTCGAGGGTGCTGAGAACGATTTTGTGGTCAGTTTTCATATCCAAGATGGCCGCCGCTCAAAAGCATGATAACTACATTATGGGTATCGTATCCGAGGTTCTCGAGAGTGCACAGAACGATTTTGTGATCATTTTTGAAAACCAAGATGGCCGCCGCTCAAAATTATGATAACTAGATTATTGGTATCGTATCCTAGGTTCTCGAGGGTGCAGAGAAAGATTTTGTGATCAGTTTTCAAATACAAGATGGCCGCCGCTCAAAAGTATGATAACTACATTATGGATATCGTATCAGATGTTCTCGAGGGTGCTGAGAACGATTTTGTGATCATTTTTGTCATCCAAGATGGCCGCCGCACAAAATTATGATTTCAGCAATATGGATATCGTACCCGAGGTTCTCGAGGGTGCAGACAACGATTTTGGGATCATTTTTAAATCCGAGATGACGCCGCACAATATTATGATTTCAGCAATATGGATATCGTACCCGAGGTTCTCGAGGGTGCAGAGAAAGATTTTGTGATCAGTTTTCAAATACAAGATGGCCGCCGCTCAAAAGTATGATAACTACATTATGGGTATCGAACCCGAGGTTCTCGAGGGTGCTGAGAACGATTTTGAGATCATTTTTCTAATCCAAGATGGCCGCCGCACAAAATTATGTATTCAGCAATATGGATATCGTACCCGAGGTTCTCGAGGGTGCAGACAACGATTTTGGGATCATTTTTAAATCCGAGATGACGCCGCACAAGATTATGATTTCAGCAATATGGATATCGTACCCGAGGTTCTCGAGGGTGCAGAGAAAGATTTTGTGATCAGTTTTCAAATACAAGATGGCCGCCGCTCAAAATTATGATAACTACATTATGGGTATCGTATCCGAGGTTCTCGAGAGTGCACAGAACGATTTTGTGATCATTTTTGAAATCCAAGATGGCCGCCGCTCAAAATTATGATAACTAGATTATTGGTATCGTATCCTAGGTTCTCGAGGGTGCAGAGAAAGATTTTGTGATTAGTTTTCAAATACAAGATGGCCGCCGCTCAAAAGTATGATAACTACATTATGGGTATCGAACCCGAGGTTCTCGAGGGTGCTGAGAACGATTTTGAGATCATTTTTCTAATCCAAGATGGCCGCCGCACAAAATTATGTATTCAGCAATATGGATATCGTGTCCGAGATTCTCGAGGGTGCAGAAAACATTTTTGGGATCATTTTTAAATCCGAGATGGCCGCCGCTCAAAAATATGATAACTAGATTATGGGAATCGTATCCTAGGTTCTCGAGGGTGCAGAGAAAGATTTGGTGATCATTTTTCAAATCCAAGATGGCTGTCGAACAAAATTATGATTTCAGCAATATGGATATCGTACCCGAGGTTCTCGAGGGTGCAGAGAAAGATTTTGTGGTCAGTTTTCAAATCCAAGATGGCCGCCGCACAAAATTATGCTTTCAGCAATATAGATATCGTACCCGAGGTTCTCGAGGGTGCAGAGAACGATGTTGTGATAATTTTTCATATCCAAGATGGCCGCCAGTCAAAAGTATGATAACTACATTGTGGATATCGTATCCCAGGTTCTCGAGGGTGCTGAGAACAATTTTTAGATCATTTTTCAAATCCAAGATGGCCACCGCACAAAATTATGCTTTCAGCAATATAGATATCGTACCCGAGGTTCTCGAGGGTGCAGAGAACGATTTTGTGATAATTTTTCATATCCAAGATGGCCGCCGCTCAAAAGTATGATAACTACATTATGGGTATCGTATCCGAGGTTCTCGAGAGTGCACAGAACGATTTTGTGATCATTTTTGAAATTCAAAATGGCCGCCGCTCAAAATTATGATAACTAGATTATTGGTATCGTATCCTAGGTTCTCGAGGGTGCAGAGAAAGATTATGTGATCAGTTTTCAAATACAAGATGGCCAACACTCAAAAGTATGATAACTACATTACGGGTATCGTACCCGAGGTTCTCGAGGGTGCTGAGAACGATTTTGAGATCATTTTTCTAACTCAAGATGGCCACCGCACAAAATTATGTATTCAGCAATATGGATATCGTGTCCGAGGTTCTCGAGGGTGCAGAAAACAATTTTGGGATCATTTTAAAATCCGAGATTGCCGCCGCTCAAAAGTATGATAACTAGATTATAGGTATCGTATCAGAGGTTCTCGAGGGTGCTGAGAACAATTTTTAGATCATTTTCAAATCCAAGATGGCCACCGCACAAAATTATGCTTTCAGGAATATAGATATCGTACCCGAGGTTCTCGAGGGTGCTGAGAACGATTTTGTGGTCAGTTTTCATATCCAAGATGGCCGCCGCTCAAAAGCATGATAACTACATTATGGGTATCGTATCCGAGGTTCTCGAGAGTGCACAGAACGATTTTGTGATCATTTTTGAAAACCAAGATGGCCGCCGCTCAAAATTATGATAACTAGATTATTGGTATCGTATCCTAGGTTCTCGAGGGTGCAGAGAAAGATTTTGTGATCAGTTTTCAAATACAAGATGGCCGCCGCTCAAAAGTATGATAACTACATTATGGATATCGTATCAGATGTTCTCGAGGGTGCTGAGAACGATTTTGTGATCATTTTTGTAATCCAAGATGGCCGCCGCACAAAATTATGATTTCAGCAATATGGATATCGTACCCGAGGTTCTCGAGGGTGCAGACAACGATTTTGGGATCATTTTTAAATCCGAGATGACGCCGCACAAGATTATGATTTCAGCAATATGGATATCGTACCCGAGGTTCTCGAGGGTGCAGAGAAAGATTTTGTGATCAGTTTTCAAATACAAGATGGCCGCCGCTCAAAAGTATGATAACTACATTATGGGTATCGAACCCGAGGTTCTCGAGGGTGCTGAGAACGATTTTGAGATCATTTTTCTAATCCAAGATGGCCGCCGCACAAAATTATGTATTCAGCAATATGGATATCGTACCCGAGGTTCTCGAGGGTGCAGACAACGATTTTGGGATCATTTTTAAATCCGAGATGACGCCGCACAAGATTATGATTTCAGCAATATGGATATCGTACCCGAGGTTCTCGAGGGTGCAGAGAAAGATTTTGTGATCAGTTTTCAAATACAAGATGGCCGCCGCTCAAAATTATGATAACTACATTATGGGTATCGTATCCGAGGTTCTCGAGAGTGCACAGAACGATTTTGTGATCATTTTTGAAATCCAAGATGGCCGCCGCTCAAAATTATGATAACTAGATTATTGGTATCGTATCCTAGGTTCTCGAGGGTGCAGAGAAAGATTTTGTGATCAGTTTTCAAATACAAGATGGCCGCCGCTCAAAAGTATGATAACTACATTATGGGTATCGAACCCGAGGTTCTCGAGGGTGCTGAGAACGATTTTGAGATCATTTTTCTAATCCAAGATGGCCGCCGCACAAAATTATGTATTCAGCAATATGGATATCGTGTCCGAGATTCTCGAGGGTGCAGAAAACATTTTTGGGATCATTTTTAAATCCGAGATGGCCGCCGCTCAAAAATATGATAACTAGATTATGGGAATCGTATCCTAGGTTCTCGAGGGTGCAGAGAAAGATTTGGTGATCATTTTTCAAATCCAAGATGGCTGTCGAACAAAATTATGATTTCAGCAATATGGATATCGTACCCGAGGTTCTCGAGGGTGCAGAGAAAGATTTTGTGGTCAGTTTTCAAATCCAAGATGGCCGCCGCACAAAATTATGCTTTCAGCAATATAGATATCGTACCCGAGGTTCTCGAGGGTGCAGAGAACGATGTTGTGATAATTTTTCATATCCAAGATGGCCGCCAGTCAAAAGTATGATAACTACATTGTGGATATCGTATCCCAGGTTCTCGAGGGTGCTGAGAACAATTTTTAGATCATTTTTCAAATCCAAGATGGCCACCGCACAAAATTATGCTTTCAGCAATATAGATATCGTACCCGAGGTTCTCGAGGGTGCAGAGAACGATTTTGTGATAATTTTTCATATCCAAGATGGCCGCCGCTCAAAAGTATGATAACTACATTATGGGTATCGTATCCGAGGTTCTCGAGAGTGCACAGAACGATTTTGTGATCATTTTTGAAATCCAAAATGGCCGCCGCTCAAAATTATGATAACTAGATTATTGGTATCGTATCCTAGGTTCTCGTGGGTGCAGAGAAAGATTTTGTGATCAGTTTTCAAATACAAGATGGCCAACACTCAAAAGTATGATAACTACATTACGGGTATCGTACCCGAGGTTCTCGAGGTTGCTGAGAACGATTTTGAGATCATTTTTCTAATCCAAGATGGCCACCGCACAAAATTATGTATTCAGCAATATGGATATCGTGTCCGAGGTTCTCGAGGGTGCAGAAAACAATTTTGGGATCATTTTAAAATCCGAGATGGCCGCCGCTCAAAAGTATGATAACTAGATTATAGGTATCGTATCCTAGGTTATCGAGGGTGCAAAGAAAGATTATGTGATCAGTTTTCAAATCCAAGACGGCCGCCGCTCAATAGTATGATAACTACATTATGGATATCGTATCAGAGGTTCTCGAGGGTGCTGAGAACGATTTTGTGATCATTTTTCTAATCCAAGATGGCCGCCGCACAAAATTATGATTTCAGCAATATGGATATCGTACCCGAGGTTCTCGAGGGTGCAGACAACGATTTTGGGATCATTTTTAAATCCGAGATGGCCGCCGCACAAGATTATGATTTCAGCAATATGGATATCGTACCCGAGGTTCTCGAGGGTGCAGAGAAAGATTTTGTGGTCAGTTTTCAAATCCAAGATGGCCGCCTCTCAAAAGTATGATAACTACATTGTGGATATCGTATCCCAGGTTCTCGAGGGTGCTGAGAACAATTTTTAGATCATTTTTCAAATCCAAGATGGCCACCGCACAAAATTATGCTTTCAGCAATATAGATATCGTACCCGAGGTTCTCGAGAGTGCAGAAAACAATATTGGGACCATTTAGAAATCCAAGATGGCCGCCGCACAAAACAATGTTTTCACCAATGTAGATATCGTGTCCGAGGTTCTCGAGGGTGCAGAAAAACAATTTTGGGATCATTTTTCAAATCCAAGATGGCCGCCGCAAAAAATTATGATTTCAGCAATATGGATATCGTACCCGAGGTTCTCGAAGGTACAGAGAAAGATTTTCTGATCAGTTTTCAATTACAAGATGGCCGCCGCTCAAAAGTATGATAACTACGTCATGGGTATCGTACCCGAGGTTCTCGAGGGTGCTGAGAACGATTTTGAGATCATTTTTCTAATCCAAGATGGCCGCCGCACAAAATTATGTATTCAGCAATATGGATATCGTGTCCGAGGTTCTCGAGGGTGCAGAAAACATTTTTGGGATCATTTTTAAATCCGAGATGGTCGCCGCTCAAAAGTATGGTAACTAGATTATGGGAATCGTATCCTAGGTTCTTGAGGGTGCAGAGTAAGATTTGGTGATCATTTTTCAAATTCAAGATGGCTGTCGCACAAAATTATGATTTCAGCAATATGGATATCGTACCCGAGGTTCTCGAGGGTGCAGAGAAAGATTTTGTGGTCAGTTTTCAAATCTAAGATGGCCGCTGCTCAAAAGTATGATAACTACATTATGGGTATCGTATCCCAGGTTCTCTAGGAAGCTGAGAACAATTTTGTGATCATTTTTCAAATCCAAGATGGCCGCCGCACAAAATTATGATTTCAGCAATATGGATATCGTACCTGAGGTTCTCGAGGGTGCAGAGAACGATTTGGTGATCATTTTTCTAATCCAAGATGGCCACCGCACAAAATTATGCTTTCAGCAATATAGATATCGTACCCGAGGTTCTCGAGAGTGCAGAAAACAATATTGGGACCATTTTGAAATCCAAGATGGCCGCCGCACAAAACAATGTTTTCACCAATGTAGATATCGTGTCCGAGGTTCTCGAGGGTGCAGAAAAACAATTTTGGGATCATTTTTCAAATCCAAGATGGCCGCCGCAAAAAATTATGATTTCAGCAATATGGATATCGTACCCGAGGTTCTCGAAGGTACAGAGAAAGATTATCTGATCAGTTTTCAATTACAAGATGGCCGCCGCTCGAAAGTATGATAACTACGTCATGGGTATCGAACCCGAGGTTCTCGAGGGTGCTGAGAACGATTTTGAGACCATTTTTCTAATCCAAGATGGCCGCCGCACAAAATTATGTATTCAGCAATATGGATATCGTGTCCGAGGTTCTCGAGGGTGCAGAAAACATTTTTGGGATCATTTTTAAATCCGAGATGGCCGCCGCTCAAAAGTATGATAACTAGATTATGGGAATCGTATCCTAGGTTCTTGAGGGAGCAGAGAAAGATTTGGTGATCATTTTTCAAATCCAAGATGGCTGTCGCACAAAATTATGATTTCAGCAATATGGATATCGTACCCGAGGTTCTCGAGGGTGCAGAGAAAGATTTTGTGGTCAGTTTTCAAATCTAAGATGGCCGCTGCTCAAAAGTATGATAACTACATTATGGGTATCGTATCCCAGGTTCTCGAGGAAGCTGAGAACAATTTTGTGATCATTTTTCAAATCCAAGATGGCCGCCGCACAAAATTATGATTTCAGCAATATGGATATCGTACCCGAGGTTCTCGAGGGTGCAGAGAACGATTTGGTGATCATTTTTCAAATACAAGATGGTCGCCGCACAAAATTATGATTTCAGCAATATGGATATCGTACCCGAGGTTCTCGAAGGTACAGAGAAAGATTTTCTGATCAGTTTTCAATTACAAGATGGCCGCCGCTCAAAAGTATGATAACTACGTCATGGGTATCGTACCCGAGGTTCTCGAAGGTACAGAGAAAGATTTTCTGATCAGTTTTCAATTACAAGATGGCCGCCGCTCAAAAGTATGATAACTACGTCATGGGTATCGTACCCGAGGTTCTCGAGGGTGCTGAGAACGATTTTGAGATCATTTTTCTAATCCAAGATGGCCGCCGCAAAAAATTATGTATTCAGCAATATGGATATCGTGTCCGAGGTTCTCGAGGGTGCAGAAAACATTTTTGGGATCATTTTTAAATCCGAGATGGTCGCCGCTCAAAAGTATGATAACTACATTATGGGTATCGTATCCCAGGTTCTCGAGGAAGCTGAGAACAATTTTGTGATCATTTTTCAAATCCAAGATGGCCGCCGCACAAAATTATGATTTCAGCAATATGGATATCGTACCCGAGGTTCTCGAGGGTGCAGATAAAGATTTTGTGGTCAGTTATCAAATCCAAGATGGTCGCCGCACAAAATAATGATTTTAGCAATATGGATATCGTACCCGAGCTTCTCGAGGGTGCAGAGAAAGATTTTGTGATCATTTTTCAAATCCAAGATGGCCGCCGCACAAAATTATGATTTCAGCAATATGGATATCGTACCCGAGGTTCTCGAGGGTGCAGAGAAAGATTTTGTGGACAGTTTTCATATCCAAGATGGCCGCCGCTCAAAAGTATGATAACTAAATTATGGGTATCGTATCCCAGGTTCTCGAGGAAGCTGAGAACAATTTTGTGATCAGTTTTCAAATCCAAGATGGCCGCCGCACAAAATTATGCTTTCAGCAATATAGATATCGTACCCGAGGTTCTCGAGCGTGCAGAGAACGATTTTGTGATAATTTTTCATATCCAAGATGGCCGCCAGTCAAAAGTATGATAACTACATTGTGGATATCGTACCCGAGGTTCTCGAGGGTGCTGAGAACAATATTGTGATCATTTTTCAAATCCAAGATGGCCACCGCATAAAATTATGCTTTCAGCAATATAGATATCGTACCCGAGGTTCTCGAGGGTGCAGAGAACGATTTTGTGATAATTTTTCATATCCAAGATGGCCGCCGCCCAAAAGTATGATAACTACATTATGGGTATCGTATCCGAGGTTCTCGAGAGTGCACAGAACGATTTTGTGATCATTTTTGAAATCCAAAATGGCCGCCGCTCAAAATTATGATAACTAGATTATTGGTATCGTATCCTAGGTTCTCGAGGGTGCAGAGAAAGATTATGTGATCAGTTTTCAAATACAAGATGGCCAACACTCAAAAGTATGATAACTACATTACGGGTATCGTACCCGAGGTTCTCGAGGGTGCTGAGAACGATTTTGAGATCATTTTTCTAATCCAAGATGGCCACCGCACAAAATTATGTATTCAGCAATATGGATATCGTGTCCGAGGTTCTCGAGGGTGCAGAAAACAATTTTGGGATCATTTTAAAATCCGAGATTGCCGCCGCTCAAAATTATGATAACTAGATTATAGGTATCGTATCAGAGGTTCTCGAGGGTGCTGAGAACGATTTTGTGATCATTTTTCTAATCCAAGATGGCCGCCGCACAAAATTATGATTTCAGCAATATGGATATCGTACCCGAGGTTCTCGCGGGTGCAGACAACGATTTTGGGATCATTTTTAAATCCGAGATGACGCCGCATAAGATTATGATTTCAGCAATATGGATATCGTACCCGAGGTTCTCGAGGGTGCAGAGAAAGATTTTGTGGTCAGTTTTCAAATCCAAGATGGCCGCCGCTCAATAGTATGATAACTACATTATGGATATCGTATCAGAGGTTCTCGAGGGTGCTGAGAACAATTTTTAGATCATTTTCAAATCCAAGATGGCCACCGCACAAAATTATGCTTTCAGCAATATAGATATCGTACCCGAGGTTCTTGAGGGTGCAGAGAACGATTTTGTGATAATTTTTCATATCCAAGATGGCCGCCGCTCAAAAGTATGATAACTACATTATGGGTATCGTATCCGAGGTTCTCGAGAGTGCACAGAACGATTTTGTGATCATTTTTGAAATCCAAGATGGCCGCCGCTCAAAATTATGATAACTAGATTATTGGTATCGTATCCTAGGTTCTCGAGGGTGCAGAGAAAGATTTTGTGATCAGTTTTCAAATACAAGATGGCCGCCGCTCAAAAGTATGATAACTACATTATGGGTATCGAACCCGAGGTTCTCGAGGGTGCTGAGAACGATTTTGAGATCATTTTTCTAATCCAAGATGGCCGCCGCACAAAATTATGTATTCAGCAATATGGATATCGTGTCCGAGATTCTCGAGGGTGCAGAAAACATTTTTGGGATCATTTTTAAATCCGAGATGGCCGCCGCTCAAAAATATGATAACTAGATTATTGGTATCGTATCCTAGGTTCTCGAGGGTGCAGAGAAAGATTTTGTGATCAGTTTTCAAATACAAGATGGCCGCCGCTCAAAATTATGATAACTACATTATGGGTATCGTATCCGAGGTTCTCGAGAGTGCACAGAACGATTTTGTGATCATTTTTGAAATCCAAGATGGCCGCCGCTCAAAATTATGATAACTAGATTATTGGTATCGTATCCTAGGTTCTCGAGGGTGCAGAGAAAGATTTTGTGATCAGTTTTCAAATACAAGATGGCCGCCGCTCAAAAGTATGATAACTACATTATGGGTATCGAACCCGAGGTTCTCGAGGGTGCTGAGAACGATTTTGAGATCATTTTTCTAATCCAAGATGGCCACCGCACAAAATTATGTATTCAGCAATATGGATATCGTGTCCGAGATTCTCGAGGGTGCAGAAAACATTTTTGGGATCATTTTTAAATCCGAGATGGCCGCCGCTCAAAAATATGATAACTAGATTATGGGAATCGTATCCTAGGTTCTCGAGGGTGCAGAGAAAGATTTGGTGATCATTTTTCAAATCCAAGATGGCTGTCGAACAAAATTATGATTTCAGCAATATGGATATCGTACCCGAGGTTCTCGAGGGTGCAGAGAACGATTTTGTGATAATTTTTCATATCCAAGATGGCCGCCGCTCAAAAGTATGATAACTACATTATGGGTATCGTATCCGAGGTTCTCGAGAGTGCACAGAACGATTTTGTGATCATTTTTGAAATCCAAAATGGCCGCCGCTCAAAATTATGATAACTAGATTATTGGTATCGTATCCTAGGTTCTCGTGGGTGCAGAGAAAGATTTTGTGATCAGTTTTCAAATACAAGATGGCCAACACTCAAAAGTATGATAACTACATTACGGGTATCGTACCCGAGGTTCTCGAGGTTGCTGAGAACGATTTTGAGATCATTTTTCTAATCCAAGATGGCCACCGCACAAAATTATGTATTCAGCAATATGGATATCGTGTCCGAGGTTCTCGAGGGTGCAGAAAACAATTTTGGGATCATTTTAAAATCCGAGATGGCCGCCGCTCAAAAGTATGATAACTAGATTATAGGTATCGTATCCTAGGTTATCGAGGGTGCTGAGAACGATTTTGTGATCATTTTTCTAATCCAAGATGGCCGCCGCACAAAATTATGATTTCAGCAATATGGATATCGTACCCGAGGTTCTCGAGGGTGCAGACAACGATTTTGGGATCATTTTTAAATCCGAGATGGCCGCCGCACAAGATTATGATTTCAGCAATATGGATATCGTACCCGAGGTTCTCTAGGGTGCAGAGAAAGATTTTGTGGTCAGTTTTCAAATCCAAGATGGCCGCCTCTCAAAAGTATGATAACTACATTGTGGATATCGTATCCCAGGTTCTCGAGGGTGCTGAGAACAATTTTTAGATCATTTTTCAAATCCAAGATGGCCACCGCACAAAATTATGCTTTCAACAATATAGATATCGTACCCGAGGTTCTCGAGAGTGCAGAAAACAATATTGGGACCATTTTGAAATCCAAGATGGCCGCCGCACAAAACAATGTTTTCACCAATGTAGATATCGTGTCCGAGGTTCTCGAGGGTGCAGAAAAACAATTTTGGGATCATTTTTCAAATCCAAGATGGCCGCCGCAAAAAATTATGATTTCAGCAATATGGATATCGTACCCGAGGTTCTCGAAGGTACAGAGAAAGATTTTCGGATCAGTTTTCATATACAAGATGGCCGCCGCTCAAAAGTATGATAACTACGTCATGGGTATCGTACCCGAGGTTCTCGAGGGTGCTGAGAACGATTTTGAGATCATTTTTCTAATCCAAGAAGGCCGCCGCACAAAATTATGTATTCAGCAATATGGATATCGTGTCCGAGGTTCTCGAGGGTGCAGAAAACATTTTTGCGATCATTTTTAAATCCAAGATGGCCGCCGCTCAAAAGTATGATAACTAGATTATGGGAATCGTATCCTAGGATCTTGAGGGTGCAGAGAAAGATTTGGTGATCATTTTTCAAATCCAAGATGGCTGTCGCACAAAATTATGATTTCAGCAATATGGATATCGTACCCGAGGTTCTCGAGGGTGCAGAGAAAGATTTTGTGGTCAGTTTTCAAATCTAAGATGGCCGCCGCTCAAAAGTATGATAACTACATTATGGGTATCGTATCCCAGGTTGTCGAGGAAGCCGAGAACAATTTTGTGATCATTTTTCAAATCCAAGATGGCCGCCGCACAAAATTATGATTTCAGCAATATGGATATCGTACCCGAGGTTCTCGAGGGTGCAGAGAACGATTTGGTGATCATTTTTTAAATACAAGATGGCCGCCGCACAAAATAATGATTTTAGCAATATGGATATCGTACCCGAGCTTCTCGAGGGTGCAGAGAACGATTTTGTGATCATTTTTCAAATCCAAGATGGCCGCCGCACAAAATTATGATTTCAGCAATATGGATATTGTACCCGAGGTTCTCGAGGGTGCAGAGAAAGATTTTGTGGACAGTTTTCATATCCAAGATGGCCGCCGCTCAAAAGTATGATAACTACATTATGGGTATCGTATCCCAGGTTCTCGAGGGTGCTGAGAACGATTTTGTGATCATTTTTCTAATCCAAGATGGCCGCCGCACAAAATTATGATTTCAGCAATATGGATATCGTACCCGAGGTTCTCGAGGGTGCAGACAACGATTTTGGGATCATTTTTAAATCCGAGATGGCCTCCGCACAAGATTATGATTTCAGGAATATGGATATCGTACCCGAGGTTCTCGAGGGTGCTGAGAACAATTTTGTGATCATTTTTCTAATCCAAGATGGCCGTCGCACATAATTATGTGTTCAACAATGTAGATATCGTGTCCCAGGTTCTCGAGGGTACAGAAAACAATTTTGGGATCATTTTTAAATCCGAGCTGCCGCTCAAAAGTATGATAACGAGATTATGGTTATCGTATCCTAGGTTCTCGAGGGTGCGGAGAAAGATTATGTGATCAGTTTTCCAATCCAAGATGGCCGCGGCTCAAAAGTATGATAACTACATTATGGGTATCGCATCCGAGGTTCTCGAGGGTGCTAAGAACGATTTTGTGATCATTTTTCAAATCCAAGAGGGCCGCCGTGCAAGATTATGGTCACAAAACTATGGGTATCGTATCCGAGGTTCTCGAGGGTGCAGAGAACGATTTTGTGATCAGTTTTTAAATCCAAAATGGCCGCCGCTCAAAAGTATGATAACTAGATTATGGGAATCGTATCCTAGGATCTTGAGGGTGCAGAGAAAGATTTGGTGATCATTTTTCAAATCCAAGATGGCCGCCGCACAAAATTATGATTTCAGCAATATGGATATCGTACCCGAGGTTCTCGAGGGTGCAGAGAACGATTTTGTGATCATTTTTCAAATCCAAGATGGCCGCCGTTCAAAAGTATGATAACTACATTATGGGTATCGTATCCGAGGTTCTCGAGAGTGCAGAAAACAATTTTGGGACCATTTTGTAAAAGTATGATAACTACATTATGGGTATCGTATCCCAGGTTGTCGAGGAAGCCGAGAACAATTTTGTGATCATTTTTCAAATCCAAGATGGCCGCCGCACAAAATTATGATTTCAGCAATATGGATATCGTACCCGAGGTTCTCGAGGGTGCAGAAAACAATTTTGGGATAATTTTTAAATCCGAGATGGCCGCCGCTCAAATGTATGATAACTAGATTATGGGTATCGTATCCTAGGTTCTCGAGGGTGCAGAGAAAGATTTTGTGATCAGTTTTCAAATCCAAGATGGCCGCCGCACAAAATTATGATTTCAGCAATATGGATATCGTACCCGAGGTTCTCGAGGGTGCAGAGAACGATTTTGTGATCATTTTTCAAATCCAAGATGGCCGCCGTTCAAAAGTATGATAACTACATTATGGGTATCGTATCCGAGGTTCTCGAGAGTGCAGAAAACAATTTTGGGACCATTTTGTAAAAGTATGATAACTACATTATGGGTATCGTATCCCAGGTTGTCGAGGAAGCCGAGAACAATTTTGTGATCATTTTTCAAATCCAAGATGGCCGCCGCACAAAATTATGATTTCAGCAATATGGATATCGTACCCGAGGTTCTCGAGGGTGCAGAAAACAATTTTGGGATAATTTTTAAATCCGAGATGGCCGCCGCTCAAATGTATGATAACTAGATTATGGGTATCGTATCCTAGGTTCTCGAGGGTGCAGAGAAAGATTTGGTGATCATTTTTCAAATCCAAGATGGCCGCCGCACAAAATTATGATTTCAGCAATATGGATATCGTACCCGAGGTTCTCGAGGGTGCAGAGAACTATTTTGTGATCATTTTTCAAATCCAAGATGGCCGCCGTTCAAAAGTATGATAACTAGATTATGGGTATCGTATCCTAGGTTCTCGAGGGTGCAGAGAAAGATTTGGTGATCATTTTTCAAATCCAAGATGGCCGCCGCACAAAATTATGATTTCAGCAATATGGATATCGTACCCGAGGTTCTCGAGAGTGCAGAAAACAATTTTGGGACCATTTTGAAATCCAAGATGGCCGCCGCACAAAATTATGATTTCAGCAATATGGATATCGTACCCTAGGTTCTCGAGGGTGCAGAGAACGATTTGGTGATCATTTTTCAAATCCAAGATGGCTGTCGCACAAAATTATGATTTCAGCAATATGGGTATCGTACCCGAGGTTCTCGAGGGTGCAGAGAAAGATTTTGTGGTCAGTTTTCTAATCCAAGATGGCCGCCGCACAAAATTATGATTTCAGCAATATGGATATCGTACCCGAGGTTCTCGAGGGTGCAGACAACGATTTTGGGATCATTTTTAAATCCGAGATGGCCGCCGCACAAGATTATGATTTCAGCAATATGGATATCGTACCCGAGGTTCTCGAGGGTGCAGAGAAAGATTTTGTGGTCAGTTATCAAATCCAAGATGGTCGCCCCACAAAATAATGATTTTAGCAATATGGATATCGTACCCGAGCTTCTCGAGGGTGCAGAGAAAGATTTTGTGGACAGTTTTCATATCCAAGATGGCCGCCGCTCAAAAGTATGATAACTACATTATGGGTATCGTATCCCAGGTTCTCGAGGGTGCTGAGAACGATTTTGTGATCATTTTTCTAATCCAAGATGGCCGCCGCACAAAATTATGATTTCAGCAATACGGATATCGTACCCGAGGTTCTCGAGGGTGCAGACAACGATTTTGGGATCATTTTTAAATCCGAGATGGCCTCCGCACAAGATTATGATTTCAGCAATATGGATATCGTACCCGAGGTTCTCGAGGGTGCTGAGAACAATTTTGTGATCATTTTTCTAATCCAAGATGGCCGTCGCACATAATTATGTGTTCACCAATGTAGATATCGTGTCCGAGGTTCTCGAGGGTACAGAAAACAATTTTGGGATCTTTTTTAAATCCGAGCTGCCGCTCAAAAGTATGATAACGAGATTATGGTTATCGTATCCTAGGTTCTCGAGGGTGCGGAGAAAGATTATGTGATCAGTTTTCCAATCCAAGATGGCCGCGGCTCAAAAGTATGATAACTACATTATGGGTATCGCATCCGAGGTTCTCGAGGGTGCTAAGAACGATTTTGTGATCATTTTTCAAATCCAAGAGGGCCGCCGTGCGAGATTATGGTCACAAAACTATGGGTATCGTATCCGAGGTTCTCGAGGGTGCAGAGAACGATTTTGTGATCAGTTTTTAAATCCAAAATGGCCGCCGCTCAAAAGTATGATAACTACATTATGGGTAGCGTATCCGAGGTTCTCGAGGGTGCTGAGAACGATTTTGTGATCATTTTTCTAATCCAAGATGGCCGCCGCACAAAACTATGTTTTCACCAATGTAGATATCGTGTCCGAGGTTCTCGAGAGTGCAGAAAACAATTTTGGGTCCATTTTGAAATCCAAGATGGCCGCCGCACAATATTATGATTTCAGCAATATAGATATCGTACCCGAGGTTCTCGAGGGTGCAGAGAACGATTTGGTGATCATTTTTCAAATCCAAGATGGCCGCCGCAACAAATTATGATTTCAGCAATATGGATATCGTACCCGAGGTTCTCGAGGGTGCAGAGAACGATTTTGTGATCATTTTTCAAATCCAAGATGGCCGCCGCTCAAAACTATGTTTTCACCAATGTAGATATCGTGTCCGAGGATCTCGAGGCTGCAGAAAAACAATTTTGGGATCATTTTTCAAATCCAAGATGGCCGCCGCAACAAATTATGATTTCAGCAATATGGATATCGTACCCGAGGTTCTCGAGGGTGCTGAGAACGATTTTGAGATCATTTTTCTAATCCAAGACGGCCGCCGCACAAAATTATGTATTCAGCAATATGGATATCGTGTCCGAGGTTCTCGAGGGTGCAGAAAACATTTTTGCGATCATTTTTAAATCCAAGATGGCAGCCGCTCAAAAGTATGATAACTAGATTATGGGAATCGTATGCTAGGATCTTGAGGGTGCAGAGAAAGATTTGGTGATCATTTTTTAAATCCAAGATGGCTGTCGCACAAAATTATGATTTCAGCAATATGGATATCGTACCCGAGGTTCTCGAGGGTGCAGAGAAAGATTTTGTGGTCAGTTTTCAAATCTAAGATGGCCGCCGCTCAAAAGTATGATAACTACATTATGGGTATCGTATCCCAGGTTGTCGAGGAAGCCGAGAACAATTTTGTGATCATTTTTCAAATCCAAGATGGCCGCCGCACAAAATTATGATTTCAGCAATATGGATATCGTACCCGAGGTTCTCGAGGGTGCAGATAAAGATTTTGTGGTCAGTTATCAAATACAAGATGGTCGCCCCACAAAATAATGATTTTAGCATTATGGATATCGTACCCGAGCTTCTCGAGGGTGCAGAGAAAGATTTTGTGGACAGTTTTCATATCCAAGATGGCCGCCGCTCAAAAGTATGATAACTACATTATGGGTATCGTATCCCAGGTTCTCGAGGGTGCTGAGAACGATTTTGTGATCATTTTTCTAATCCAAGATGGCCGCCGCACAAAATTATGATTTCAGCAATACGGATATCGTACCCGAGGTTCTCGAGGGTGCAGACAACGATTTTGGGATCATTTTTAAATCCGAGATGGCCTCCGCACAAGATTATGATTTCAGCAATATGGATATCGTACCCGAGGTTCTCGAGGGTGCTGAGAACAATTTTGTGATCATTTTTCTAATCCAAGATGGCCGTCGCACATAATTATGTGTTCACCAATGTAGATATCGTGTCCGAGGTTCTCGAGGGTACAGAAAACAATTTTGGGATCTTTTTTAAATCCGAGCTGCCGCTCAAAAGTATGATAACGAGATTATGGTTATCGTATCCTAGGTTCTCGAGGGTGCGGAGAAAGATTATGTGATCAGTTTTCAAATCCAAGGTGGCCGCGGCTCAAAAGTATGATAACTACATTATGGGTATCGCATCCGAGGTTCTCGAGGGTGCTAAGAACGATTTTGTGATCATTTTTCAAATCCAAGAGGGCCGCCGTGCGAGATTATGGTCACAAAAATATGGGTATCGTATCCGAGGTTCTCGAGGGTGCAGAGAACGATTTTGTGATCAGTTTTTAAATCCAAAATGGCCGCCGCTCAAAAGTATGATAACTACATTATGGGTAGCGTATCCGAGGTTCTCGAGGGTGCTGAGAACGATTTTGTGATCATTTTTCTAATCCAAGATGGCCGCCGCACAAAACTATGTTTTCACCAATGTAGATATCGTGTCCGAGGTTCTCGAGAGTGCAGAAAACAATTTTGGGTCCATTTTGAAATCCAAGATGGCCGCCGCACAATATTATGATTTCAGCAATATAGATATCGTACCCGAGGTTCTCGAGGGTGCAGAGAACGATTTTGTGATCATTTTTCAAATCCAAGATGGCCGCCGCAACAAATTATGATTTCAGCAATATGGATATCGTACCCGAGGTTCTCGAGGGTGCAGAGAACGATTTTGTGATCATTTTTCAAATCCAAGATGGCCGCCGCTCAAAACTATGTTTTCACCAATGTAGATATCGTGTCCGAGGATCTCGAGGCTGCAGAAAAACAATTTTGGGATCATTTTTCAAATCCAAGATGGCCGCCGCAAAAAATTATGATTTCAGCAATATGGATATCGTACCCGAGGTTCTCGAAGGTACAGAGAACGATTTTGTGATCATTTTTCAAATCCAAGATGGCCGCCGCTCAAAAGTATGATAACTAGATTATGGGAATCGTATGCTAGGATCTTGAGAGTGCAGAGAAAGATTTGGTGATCATTTTTTAAATCCAAGATGGCTGTCGCACAAAATTATGATTTCAGCAATATGGATATCGTACCCGAGGTTCTCGAGGGTGCAGAGAAAGATTTTGTGGTCAGTTTTCAAATCTAAGATGGCCGCCGCTCAAAAGTATGATAACTACATTATGGGTATCGTATCCCAGGTTGTCGAGGAAGCCGAGAACAATTTTGTGATCATTTTTCAAATCCAAGATGGCCGCCGCACAAAATTATGATTTCAGCAATATGGATATCGTACCCGAGGTTCTCGAGGGTGCAGAGAACGATTTGGTGATCATTTTTCAAATACAAGATGGCCGCCGCACAAAATTATGATTTCAGCAATATGGATATCGTACCCGAGGTTCTCGAGGGTGCAGATAAAGATTTTGTGGTCAGTTATCAAATACAAGATGGTCGCTCCACAAAATAATGATTTTTAGCATTATGGATATCGTACCCGAGCTTCTCGAGGGTGCAGAGAACGATTTTGTGATCATTTTTCAAATCCAAGATGGCCGCCGCACAAAATTATGATTTCAGCAATATGGATATTGTACCCGAGGTTCTCGAGGGTGCAGAGAAAGATTTTGTGGACAGTTTTCATATCCAAGATGGCCGCCGCTCAAAAGTATGATAACTACATTATGGGTATCGTATCCCAGGTTCTCGAGGGTGCTGAGAACGATTTTGTGATCATTTTTCTAATCCAAGATGGCCGCCGCACAAAATTATGATTTCATCAATATGGATATCGTACCCGAGGTTCTCGAGGGTGCAGACAACGATTTTGGGATCATTTTTAAATCCGAGATGGCCTCCGCACAAGATTATGATTTCAGCAATATGGATATCGTACCCGAGGTTCTCGAGGGTGCTGAGAACAATTTTGTGATCATTTTTCTAATCCAAGATGGCCGTCGCACATAATTATGTGTTCACCAATGTAGATATCGTGTCCGAGGTTCTCGAGGGTACAGAAAACAATTTTGGGATCATTTTTAAATCCGAGCTGCCGCTCAAAAGTATGATAACGAGATTATGGTTATCGTATCCTAGGTTCTCGAGGGTGCGGAGAAAGATTATGTGATCAGTTTTCCAATCCAAGATGGCCGCGGCTCAAAAGTATGATAACTACATTATGGGTATCGCATCCGAGGTTCTCGAGGGTGCTAAGAACGATTTTGTGATCATTTTTCAAATCCAAGAGGGCCGCCGTGCGAGATTATGGTCACAAAACTATGGGTATCGTATCCGAGGTTCTCGAGGGTGCAGAGAACGATTTTGTGATCAGTTTTTAAATCCAAAATGGCCGCCGCTCAAAAGTATGATAACTACATTATGGGTAGCGTATCCGAGGTTCTCGAGGGTGCTGAGAACGATTTTGTGATCATTTTTCTAATCCAAGATGGCCGCCGCACAAAACTATGTTTTCACCAATGTAGATATCGTGTCCGAGGTTCTCGAGAGTGCAGAAAACAATTTTGGGTCCATTTTGAAATCCAAGATGGCCGCCGCACAATATTATGATTTCAGCAATATAGATATCGTACCCGAGGTTCTCGAGGGTGCAGAGAACGATTTGGTGATCATTTTTCAAATCCAAGATGGCCGCCGCAACAAATTATGATTTCAGCAATATGGATATCGTACCCGAGGTTCTCGAGGGTGCAGAGAACGATTTTGTGATCATTTTTCAAATCCAAGATGGCCGCCGCTCAAAACTATGTTTTCACCAATGTAGATATCGTGTCCGAGGATCTCGAGGCTGCAGAAAAACAATTTTGGGATCATTTTTCAAATCCAAGATGGCCGCCGCAAAAAATTATGATTTCAGCAATATGGATATCGTACCCGAGGTTCTCGAAGGTACAGAGAACGATTTTGTGATCATTTTTCAAATCCAAGATGGCCGCCGCTCAAAAGTATGATAACTAGATTATGGGAATCGTATGCTAGGATCTTGACAGTGCAGAGAAAGATTTGGTGATCATTTTTTAAATCCAAGATGGCTGTCGCACAAAATTATGATTTCAGCAATATGGATATCGTACCCGAGGTTCTCGAGGGTGCAGAGAAAGATTTTGTGGTCAGTTTTCAAATCTAAGATGGCCGCCGCTCAAAAGTATGATAACTACATTATGGGTATCGTATCCCAGGTTGTCGAGGAAGCCGAGAACAATTTTGTGATCATTTTTCAAATCCAAGATGGCCGCCGCACAAAATTATGATTTCAGCAATATGGATATCGTACCCGAGGTTCTCGAGGGTGCAGAGAACGATTTGGTGATCATTTTTCAAATACAAGATGGCCGCCGCACAAAATTATGATTTCAGCAATATGGATATCGTACCCGAGGTTCTCGAGGGTGCAGATAAAGATTTTGTGGTCAGTTATCAAATACAAGATGGTCGCTCCACAAAATAATGATTTTTAGCATTATGGATATCGTACCCGAGCTTCTCGAGGGTGCAGAGAACGATTTTGTGATCATTTTTCAAATCCAAGATGGCCGCCGCACAAAATTATGATTTCAGCAATATGGATATTGTACCCGAGGTTCTCGAGGGTGCAGAGAAAGATTTTGTGGACAGTTTTCATATCCAAGATGGCCGCCGCTCAAAAGTATGATAACTACATTATGGGTATCGTATCCCAGGTTCTCGAGGGTGCTGAGAACGATTTTGTGATCATTTTTCTAATCCAAGATGGCCGCCGCACAAAATTATGATTTCATCAATATGGATATCGTACCCGAGGTTCTCGAGGGTGCAGACAACGATTTTGGGATCATTTTTAAATCCGAGATGGCCTCCGCACAAGATTATGATTTCAGCAATATGGATATCGTACCCGAGGTTCTCGAGGGTGCTGAGAACAATTTTGTGATCATTTTTCTAATCCAAGATGGCCGTCGCACATAATTATGTGTTCACCAATGTAGATATCGTGTCCGAGGTTCTCGAGGGTACAGAAAACAATTTTGGGATCATTTTTAAATCCGAGCTGCCGCTCAAAAGTATGATAACGAGATTATGGTTATCGTATCCTAGGTTCTCGAGGGTGCGGAGAAAGATTATGTGATCAGTTTTCCAATCCAAGATGGCCGCGGCTCAAAAGTATGATAACTACATTATGGGTATCGCATCCGAGGTTCTCGAGGGTGCTAAGAACGATTTTGTGATCATTTTTCAAATCCAAGAGGGCCGCCGTGCGAGATTATGGTCACAAAACTATGGGTATCGTATCCGAGGTTCTCGAGGGTGCAGAGAACGATTTTGTGATCAGTTTTTAAATCCAAAATGGCCGCCGCTCAAAAGTATGATAACTACATTATGGGTAGCGTATCCGAGGTTCTCGAGGGTGCTGAGAACGATTTTGTGATCATTTTTCTAATCCAAGATGGCCGCCGCACAAAACTATGTTTTCACCAATGTAGATATCGTGTCCGAGGTTCTCGAGAGTGCAGAAAACAATTTTGGGTCCATTTTGAAATCCAAGATGGCCGCCGCACAATATTATGATTTCAGCAATATAGATATCGTACCCGAGGTTCTCGAGGGTGCAGAGAACGATTTGGTGATCATTTTTCAAATCCAAGATGGCCGCCGCAACAAATTATGATTTCAGCAATATGGATATCGTACCCGAGGTTCTCGAGGGTGCAGAGAACGATTTTGTGATCATTTTTCAAATCCAAGATGGCCGCCGCTCAAAACTATGTTTTCACCAATGTAGATATCGTGTCCGAGGATCTCGAGGGTGCAGAAAAACAATTTTGGGATCATTTTTCAAATCCAAGATGGCCGCCGCAAAAAATTATGATTTCAGCAATATGGATATCGTACCCGAGGTTCTCGAAGGTACAGAGAACGATTTTGTGATCATTTATCAAATCCAAGATGGCCGCCGCTCAAAAGTATGATAACTACATTATGGGTATCGTATCCGAGGTTCTCGAGAGTGCAGAAAACAATTTTGGGACCATTTTGAAATCCAAGATGGCCGCCGCACAAAACTATGTTTTCACCAATGTAGATATCGTGTCCGAGGATCTCGAGGGTGCAGAAAAACAATTTTGGGATCATTTTTCAAATCCAAGATGGCCGCCGCAAAAAATTATGATTTCAGCAATATGGATATCGTACCCGAGGTTCTTGAAGGTACAGAGAAAGATT